>NC_028644.1:14818815-14872372 GCF_001406875.1 Solanum pennellii | reverse complement strand
GTTCTTGTGATGATGACTTCCAGATTTTGGGGAATTAATAGATGTTGATTTGTTTTATTTAATGAGTTTAAGTCTTCCGCATTATTTTCTGTTGATATATGTTAAAATGATAAGGGTTAGATTAGTTGGTTCGCTCACATAGGAGGGAAATTGTGGGTGCCAGTCGCGGCCCCGGTTTTGGGTCGTGACAAAAACATTGATACTATTGTAAAAAGATTGTGTATTGAGTCATAGTGCGTCGCTTGAGGACAAAAAACGAATTTAAGTTGAGGGTGTTGATATACTGTGGTTTCACGGTATTATTATTACTTTTTCCTTAAAGTCTAGTGTGTCCGAAAGCCTTTTTGTGCTAATTCTTATATAAGTTTCTCTTTATTTGCAGGAAATCTGTCCAAAGATGAATGCGGAGATTTTGAGCGAAGAAATGCAGAAGAGACCACCTACGCAGCTTGTGACGGTCCGTCGTGCTTGTGACGGTCCGTAGGTGGCAGCATAGTGCAGCTGCTGAAGGAAGATGGGGAAGTCTGACCAAGTGTGGGGTTACGGAGTCCATGACGGTCCTTTGTGTCTATGACGGTCCGTCCTGCAGGTTTGTCATGAAGTTCAGAGAAGTAATCCCAGTACCCATATTCCAAGAGTTGAAGTATTTTGGAACCGATGGACCATCGTGTTTGTGACGGTCCGTCATACTTGCCGTTGAGGGTATGAAGAGAGCAGCATAAGAAATTGTACAAGTATGGGACGACGGAGTCCATGACGGTTCGTCGTGACCACGATGATCCGTCGCGAGGTCTATTGACCCAGCCGCGTTTTGACATATTTCCAGCAAATAGAGTCCTTGTTTAATTAGGTTTATATTTTCTATAAATAGTTCGAAAAACCTCGTTTTTGAGGCTAGACTCTGAATCATTATTAGACTCCATATTGTTATACTCTGGATCATTATTAGACTCCATATTGTTAGACACCTTTTGATTATCCTTAGACTTTTTGTGAGATTATTGATTACATTGAGATTCTTGCAAGTGATTATTGGTGGTTTTTGGTGATTAATCAAGCAAACTTTCGGATTTTACTCTTTCTCATTGAAGTAACTACATGAATTCTTATATAATATATTTGAATATTGTGATTATGACTATGGGTAACTAAACTCCATAACTAGGGTTGTGGGAACCATAGGCAAATAATGAGATAAAACCTAACTAAAATAACAATTCTAGAATAGTATCTTGCATGTATTAATAATTCTTTCGTTTAGAAGTCTTTTTAACGGATGGCCAACGTTAGAACTCGCCTTAATGCTACCTGCTGGACCAAGGAGGTAGATAATAGGAAAAGAATTATCAACATAGATTTAGTGTATACTATCTAATAGGCTAGTAATGATTGGTACGAGGTAATAACTTAGTCAAATATCGAAGTCGATTTTTAATATGAGGTAAAGATAAGGGTTAGGATAGCAACACACGTAGCCGGACCAAGGTGCGGAGTGAGATTTTCTAGATGCCGGATCAAGGATTTAGAAATACATAACTTATAACTTTGCATGCAAGATACTAGGAAAGAATTCTTATAGTAAGAATTATCAAATTATGAACCTGTTGGGAATACGTAAACCCTAGTTACTTTGATTAATTAATTAAAATCCAACATTCGAAGCTGTTAAGTGTCTCTTTCAATTTAGGTAGTTATTATTATTCATTTAGAAATAGAAACCCCCCTTTTATTGTTTTTACTTTCCAAGGAAGTCATTGACTAAACAAAAGTAATAATAGATTGAAGTTAAGTCTAGACTATTTTCCTCGTGGGAACGATCCCAACCTCACTAGTTGGGTTATGTACTTGACACGACCGCTTTACTTCTTAATTATTTGAGAAGTAAGTTTGAGCGTATCAATGAATCCTAACTTTTTAATTCATCATTCACATTTAAGAGAGAGTGAAGAGTCGAGTTCAAGAAAGGTTTTGAGTTCCATTGTGCATCCTTTGACATCGACAATCGATTTGAACTAAGATCTTAGAAAGTAAGTTTAAGAATAAGAAGAGTAGTATTCACGACTTCCATATTATTATATAGACCCTCGAGTTGAGTCTTTATTCCCCTAACTTCCGCATAAACTCTATAAGTTGAGTACATTTGAGAGGAGTAGTATCCTTAAAGTCCTTCAGTTCTAAGTATTGAGTTCTATCATTGGTTATTGAAAACCTTCCGTTGAGTGGTTCACATCCATATTCTTCATGAACTATATTTTATGATGACTTTTACCAATATTTTAAAACTTGTTTTAAGTCTTAAGCTTTGAGTTGGGTAATTAGCATTAAGAGTAAAGTTCATTTTCTTTATAATGATAATGGGAACTAAGTATTCCCAAGAGTAAATGTTTTTACATTTAAGATGAGATTTCTAAAAGAGTTTTGAGAAGTTTGAGTAAGTTCTTTTTTAAAAGAAATACTTTTGATTAATTATCACAAATCAAAGAAAAACGTATGTTTTTAAATATATGAGCTAAGTATTTTGGTATTAATATTGAGCACTGATATAGGGACGAGTTTAAGGTAAGATTACTCACGTCTCCATAAACCATGTATCCATCATGGGTAGAAAGGATCATTGTTTAGATTATTCCTTTGTTCTTTTTATCATATACTAGTGGATCTACTTAGTTAAGGCGTTCTATATGAAGGCAAAGTATAAGATAGGACTAGGAGCGTGGGCAAGACGATATATCATCACTTAGGCACATAGTGTTAGTTGTCGGCTAGAGAAACTCAAAGTTTCATTACATATTTATATAAACACAGTATTATTGTATTTTTTTACATTGAGTTGCTATCTATAGTTTTACATCTTTCCAAAGATATTGTACCTTTTATTATTGCTTTATCCTTTAGTATCATGAGTTGAGTGTTTCGAGTTGGGTATATTGAGTTGATTTGTGCTTCACTCTGTCTGGTACCCTATTGTAGAGTTTTATTGAGTTGAGTATCTTATCTTTAATTACTTCTCAGTTGAGTAATTTTGAGTAGTTTGAGTATCCTTGAGTATTCCTTGAGTTCAGTTAGTATAAAAAGAGGTATGTATGTTTTCCTTCTATCAAGTACTAGCTTATGTTTATATTTTATAATTCGTCTTACATGATCGTAGATCCTATGTACTGATCCATTTGGTCTGTATATTTTCAAGATACAGACACTGATATTCAGGATTATCAATAGGAGGTTCGTTAATACATCTGGAGTTCGAGTTAACTATGGTGAGCCTCCTTAATTGCGAACGATTTTAGTTGCTTTTTTTCTAGGATGTCGTGGGTCTTATATCAACATCTATCTTTATTAGTTAGCGGCTTCAATATATCTATAGTTGAGAAGTTTGTATTATTAATTTTATTTATGTTTTAAAGACTTAAGTTGCCTATTTTATGGCGAGTTGATTAATTTATTTTATTAAGATATTTCTATTGAATAAAAGCTATGTAAGTTTCTTGAATTTTTATTCACTTTCAAGCTTTGTATGGCTTAGTTAGTCTTATGTTTCTTGTCAACCAGGATGAGAGTTCGATTGACGACCCGCAATGGTCTTCGAATGCGAACCACGTCAAAGGTGTAAGCTCTGGTCGTGAAAAACTTGGTATCAGAGCACAGAGTTCAAGTGTCTTAAAGTTTCTATGAAGCCGTGTCAGGTAAGATCTTTTATGGTTGTGAGGGCCCTACTTCTACAAATGAGGGACTACATACATTTAGGAAAAATTTGCTTTCTTTCACACTTTTAATTGTGTAAAAGATCTAAGTCTTAGAGATCTATTCATACTTGTGCGTATCCAAAATTCATTCATTCAACTACCAACCATAGTAGAGGTGGTTGATTAGAAAACTCAGAGCTTTATCGATGTGTTGTTTAGGAGAAATCTTAAGAAAGTCATGAGACTCAAGAGGGGCTCGAGAGAATCCCAAGAGTAAGTTGAGTGTTGAGTTTTAGAGAATTATACCCATATTGACGTGAATCGTGGTTTTGGGCTAAAAGCGAGTTCTACTATCTTCCCTAACCCGGTTTCAACTGAGGTCCTTATGAGAAGGTACGTTTAGAGCATGTGTAAGAATTTTACCCGAAGAGATAGTATGGGTTATGATTCTATAAGTAGTAGTATCAAAAAGTGTCTAGACTTAAAGGAAAGTATGTACATGTTGACTTATCTAATTAAGGGAGATTATGTTTAGACAAACTATGTTGGTATAGTCATGTACCTAGTAAATTATGAATGTGGAGTTTTCCCATATGGGTAGAATAGGAAGTGATAAATTGTGAAAAGCTCATGATAGGAGGTAGAGTAAGAGTTGCAAGTCAAAATAAGTTAGAGTATACCTTAATTAGAAAGGGGTTATGATGATGTTTTGTTGGTAATGACCAGCAACAAGTGGTGAATAGAAGAGAGATTATTCATGAGGTTATATCTCTAAGCTAGGCTTATAATCTTTAAGAGAAAGCCCGTGATGCTCAAAGTATAACAAAATTAATTAGGCATTGATGTATAGTGAATGAATGAATAGTACTCATGTTGAGTAAGGAAATGTGATAGTAAATTGTAAGTATGAGCACTAAGAGGTAAAGATTGATTATTTGTCATGAACTTTAGTGGGAGAGTGATTATTGACTTTGCATCTAGTAGTTGTAAATTAGTATAGTAAGCGAGCTATCATATTGATAATAAGGTTTATTCATAAATATTAAGCTTGAATTTGAGTAAGTGTCATGATCAAAAGAAAGACAACATAAGGGTGATGATGAAAGTCTTGAGAGTTCATCTAGAAGACATGACATAGAGTAGGCGTAGAATTGAGGTGATTAGATTTAATAGATATGAGTGGTACAATTGAGAGACCCTAATGTTAAGGACATTAAAGTGTGGATAAGTCACAATAGTAACAATAACATTACGACGTGTGCTAAGATTGTATGTTACCAGATGAGGTTCCAATAAAGTAATAATTTTTTATGTTTTTCTAGATTCTATAATTGAGTTGTCAATGTGGAAATAGTTACGTATCCTTCCAGTATCAGCTCTAGACCTAAGGGGGGAGATAATAACATCAGAAATAACGTCAAGTGTTTAGAATTTCTTAAGGAGATGGTTAGTGGGAGTCCATGTAGTTGTTAGAGTATAAAGCTTGAATATGGTGTCGTTAATTATTTGGTGATTCTTATATGAGCCCAATGTGGTTGTAAAAAGTAATATTCTTTGGATGAAATTACCTATAGGGAAGTGTAGAACCTTACTTAATGATTTGGGTTAATATTGAATATAGTAAGAGAGGACTATTTGACTCAGACGTTAAGTTAGAGTAACCCCATTCTATACCCCATCCAGTCGTCATTCGAGGACAAATGATCCCAAGGGGGAGATATTGTAACACATTAGAAAGTTTTAGGACATAGACTCAAACGCTTCTTCTAACGAGTGATATTTTGCAAGGAATTCAAAATTTCTTGAGTGTTAAGGTCACTATATAGAGCACCTTAAGTTCCAAGAAGAACCAAAGATAAAAGCATTCAAGTCATTTTTATGTTTTTCTTAAGTTTGGGTCAATTTCAAACAACCATAACTCACAGTACATGATGAGTTAGGTGAGCTACAAGATGGAGAATTAAATCCCTTCGATTCCTCTTTCCAACGCCACTGATTTTGCTAAATTCGAAGTTTGAGTAAAAATTTATGACTTCTTTACTAACGACGCACAAACCTGGTAGGAGCTCTGCGATTGCTCCACGGTACGGAGCCAATATAGATCTCACTGCCTAGTGAAAAATCACTCTTAATCCTAGATCATTTTATTTACTTTTAGTTTTATTTTCGTCCTAATAATAATTATGATGTCATCTAAATTTCCATAAACGTATAGAAAAGCAGATTCACAAAATCAACACCTCTCACCCACTCCAGAATTTCTATGCTCAATAATTTCAAGAAACACTAAGGCTAGCGTTCTACTTCAATGACTTTCATTCAAGTTTTTCAAGAAGCTGTTATTTCATAAGCTTCCATGGTGTTGGGTTTGTTCACCAACACATCAATCATGTCAATTTCAGTGTTCAAATCGTCCTACAAAGTTGAAAGTATGATGTTCTTGAAATATGTTCCTGAAATTTGTTTTAGTTCTTGAATTTCAATGACATTGTTGTGTTATTGTTTAAATCATATTGATTTTAGGGTTTAATATGAGTATTTTATTGTGTTCTTGAGAAAAAATTCGACTTTAGGAAAATTTCGGTTAGAAAATGAAGAAGGAAAAAGTCGGGCGAATATGGCACTTTGCTCAGCGTCGCGAACCTGCCTTCCCCTTTCACATAAATTTTCTTCTCATGTTTGAGAGTTCACAGACCTCTTATCCTCAAAATTTAAGTCACGATAAAGTATTAAAATGCATCTCCACGTCCCGGACTTGCTTTCGAACAATGAATTCTTGATCGATTCTCATATTTAACTATCTAAAACTACTCCTAAATATCAAAAGAAATTTCCTATCACAAATCGCAACTTTGATACATAAATCAGATTTGACGTAGAGTTGAGAGTCATGTTTGAGAGTTCTTTCAAACCTGTTTGATAAAACCCCTTTGTGCCTTTTTTCTTGAGGAGTATTCTACAATTCCAATAACTTGTTTCAAGACTCAAGTATGTGAGAATGATAGCGAGGAGAATGTATGCATGAGTTTAATATATCATTTCAAGATCCTTCCTATCATGAACTATAACTCTGAAATTAATATCACATTCAAGAGAGAGTTAAGAGTCGAGTTCAAGAAAGCTTTTGAATTAAATTTTTAATCCTTTGAGATCAACTATTGATCTAAACTAAGTTATGAGAAAGTAAGTATTAGAATGAGAAAATTTGTATTCACGAGTTCCTTATTTTTATATAGAACCTTCATTCGAGGCGTTCATGCACATTCGTTCCGCATGAACTCCATCAGTTGAGTACCTTTGAGGAGAGTAGTATCATTGAATTTTTTGATTTCCAAGTATTGAGTTCTATCTATGGTTATTGAAAACCTTGCATTGAGTCATTCACGTCCATAATTCAGCATGAACCATATTTGAAGAAGTCTTTTACAAGTATTTTAAAATTGGTTTTACGATTTAAACATTGAGTTGATTAAAGAGTAAGAGTAAAGTTCATATTCTTTAAAATGATAAATGAGAACTACGTATTCTCAAGAGTAAATATTTTCACATTTAAGATTTGAGGATACTAATATTTCTAAAAGAGTTTTGAGCAGTTAGAGTACCGTCTCTTTTAAGACAAATTTTTGAGTAATTATCTCAAATCAACTAAAAAGTTATTTTTTGAACATATGAGTTACGTATTCTGGGAGTAGTTTTGAGAACCGATGCACAGACGAGTTTGAGTTGATATATCTCATGTCTCTTGAGTGCATGTTGATGGGGTAGGGTTTCTTGATGGATTTCATAGTGGAAATAACCTTAATTTGGCTATTTAGGATCATGGGTTTGGTTTAGATTCATGGATTTGTTAGTATTCCATGTAATTAGTTATTATCTATTGATTCCTAGTTATTATCCGTTGTTTGTAGATCAGGAACAAGCAAAATAAATCTAGAAAGAAGTATTATGTCGAGGTAGGTCATGGTTGTGATTCTATGATAACGTGATATATGCTTGTTTGTGGTTTATTATTATACGTGTATGTGTATGCATGTTGAAATGTTGATCACACTTATTGAAAATTAGATATAGGAATTACGAATACCCTTAAATCATGACTTATATGTATGATCTTGATGATGTACTTCTCATTTTTATTGTGGATCATATTGCCACGTTCATACAAGATAACTTTGATCAGATTGCCACGTTTTGGCACAAAAATCGAATTAAGTATCCACGTTTCGGCACAACCATTGGATCGGGATACCACATTCCAACTAAATTCCAAAATGTAAACTTGTATCAGTTGCCAAGTCTCGGCACAACTACTGGATCGGGTTGTCACGTTCTGGAACAACTATGAAATGAAATTTCCACATTCCGGCAAGCTAACTGTTTCTATTTGGGTTCTATGAGAGGATCAATGATATGATGGAACATGTGAAATGTGTTATTGATTCTTTCTAATGATGATATTCAATATGCTAATATATCTGCATGTCATTACAATTTATTTTAACTTTTTTATGTTGCACTAGTGGGATAACCGCTTGATCCTACCAGTACAATGTGGTTCTATACTAGTTGTGCACTTGCTCTTATATTTTTTTTTTGAGTACGTGATATCTTCAAGCGATTATAGCCAGACCTCGCTTAGGAGTATAGAGATTATCAAATCGACTTCAAGGGTGAGTCACAAATTCCGGGCTTCCATACAGTTCTCTTTTGTCTAAGCATTCCATTTTCGGACATAAACATTTATTTTAGATAGATGATTAGTCTATTAGTAAATCTGGTTTAGAGTTGAATCAATTGTTAGATGTTTTGGTACATTGACTTTCTGATTCTAGGTTGTCTTCCGTATATTAGTTGTTAGATATTTGTTTATTTATGGATAAACTTCGTACGTAGTCATTTAACTTACTTCCGTAACTTAAGTTCCTTAGTTTAGATTATTACTTAGTTTTGATGGTAGTAGTGGTTCCTTACCGATTGTGAGTGTGGATGGCAATCACGACGGTTTAGGTCATAACAATATTGATTTATTTTTCATTACACTGAGTTTCTATCTACAATCTTACAGCTTTCCAAATATACTGCATCTTTTACTATTGCTTTCTCCTTAAGTATCATGAGTTGATTTTCTCTAGTTGGGTATCTTTTGTTGATTAGTACTTCATTGTGTCAGGTACATTATTCTTGAGTTTTGCTGAGTTGAGTATCTTATCCTTGAGTACTTCTGAGTTGAGTATGTTTGAGTAGTTTGAGTATCCTTGAGTATTCCTTGAGTTGAGTAAGTTTGAAAAGAGGTAAGTATGTTTCCCTTTTATCAAGTTTACGCTTATGTTTATGTTTTAGATGTCCCCTTACATGCTCTTACATCCACGTATTGAGTCATTTTACCTGCATCATTTCTTAATGAAGACAATGTATTTAGGATCATCAATATGAACCTCATTGATACATCCGAGAGTTTGATTTAACTATAGTGAGCCTCCTTTTTTTTAGTGGATTTGAGATTCTCTTTAGTTTAGTAGGGACGTAGTGGATCTTGTCCCGATGTTTATCTTTTACAGTTAGAGGCTTCCTAGATAGTCAGTATAATAGAGAAGTTTGTATGATTTATTTGTTTAAATGTTTTAAAGACTTAAGTTGCTTATTATATGGTGAGTTGAATAATTTATTTTATTCAGAGTTTGTTTTAGTTTAAGTTTAATTTGATGAATTATAGTCATTTAAGCTTTTTATGTTTGAGGTAATCTTTTGCTTTTAGTAAGCCTGGATGAGGGTGTTTCTAGGGACCAGCAATGGTCTTCCAGTGAAGGCCAAGTCCAGGGTGTAGACTCGAGTCATGACTCTTTCACCTAAAGGTAAAGAAAATCCAAGGCGGAGATAGTCATTAGTGTGTATAATTTTATTTGACCGTAGTAAGTTTATTAAATTTGGTACGTATTCCATATGGTTAAAAATAATATATCATTAAATTTAAGATTAAGAAAAGACATTAAATAAAATGTGAAGATGTTATGAATTTTTAAAAAGACACCTAAAATCTGTGGGTCTCCTATACCCCAATTACCCCATGGAACTATGTCAAATCATAAAAAACAAACACTTTTGACCATGAACTCTTATTTACGCTGGAAATTTTTTCTCTCTTCAGACCTATCATCTTATCTTTTTATTTTGAATCATTTTTATTTATAAATTAAAATTATAAAGTTATAATCAAGAAAATAATATAAAATCACAATTAAAAAATGTTGGTGACCTAATTCATCATTGCTAATGGTACTTTTATGGTTCTTCTATTAGCAGGGCTACTATTGAGCCTATAATAGGGTTGTCATTCCTTCAAGAGGATATATGAGAGCTTGTACTACAAGGGTAATTTTTTTCTTAGAAAATTATAATTAAACAAACAAATTAGAATGACGAAAGTACCATAAATGGGTTTGTTAATTGTATCAGACAACTAACTTATTATGTTAAGTAAATACATGACACCTGTAATAAAAGAAGAATGTCAATATTAACACATGTATTCTTATTCCGGTAAGGAGTATACATATAAACCTAATTTAAGATAATAGTCTAAAAGTTAGTTTATGCAAGTAGTATTTTAATCAAACACAATTATTATAATGTGAAAATGTTAAGTTTTTGTAACTGTTCAAGGGTGGTAACATTATCGATATATTTTTTTGATCAACTGAATGCAAACAGTAGCCATTGAAACAAATCTTCAATATCCAAATGCACCACCAAGTACCTCCACAACAAGAGATTCACGTTCAACGTACTTTTATAGTTTTCTAATTTCATTTTATATAATATTATTTTCTTGTTAATTTGTGCCAAAATTTTAGGAAGCGGATATACGGGTGCTTAGATGCTGTTTTTTGTGTGCTGAAATGTAAAATTTGTTATGCACACTAATTCCGATCATTTTATATAATACAAAATATCTTGAATGATCAACTAATTAATCCTTTCTTACGCCTTTTGACGTCCAACTCAAATTTTCATAAGATACTTTTATTTTCGCGCGAATGAGCACGTGCACACACATGCTCACGTGCACGTACATGCTCCCACACAAAAACAAATTCTCAAAATGCACTCACACTCATGCGCGTGCTTACACACAGTTTCTTCCTTAGATGCTATTTTTTATATTTATTTTCCGGTCAATCGTAGAAACAACAAGTGAGGAACATATTGAGCTAACTCAAAATTTGAAGATTCCTTGTGCAAAATAACCCGGTCAAAATAAATATTCTCAAAAATTGTTTTTTTGTAATAAGATCAAGCACAAAATAAAATAAGTGTTATCAAGAGACCAAATTAATTAATTTACAATTCTCATATGGTTAAGACTTGTGGATATATTATTTCTTGTGTAAGAGTTTCTAGCATGATAAATTATTGTACATATTTATACTCATTGAATTATTTTATTAGATAAACACATGGTTTATAATTATTGATAAATCATGTTGAAAAGTATTGTATATTTTATGATTAAAAATTGATAAATTGTAACTTTATTACTATATCCTGAACAATATGATCAAAAATATAATTATATATAGATAAAGTTGGAGAATATTTTTCTAAATATTTGAAATTCCACAAATACAGTAAGACAATATATTACAATATACGATCAATATCCCCTCTCAAATAAATTTTACTTATCAAATAACATTAATAGAAACTGATGCCCAATATCTATCATTTGATTTACGACGTGAACAGCTAAATCAAAAAATTAAATCTTTATTAAATAGTATATGATTGTTGATAAAACTTTTGTAAGAGAATTTAGGTCTTCCACTTAAGGCAACAATAGTCCAAGGTGGCGATAACAATGTGTGTGCATAATTTAATTTGATCATAGTAGGTTAATCAAATTTGATAGGTATACACATATGGTTGATACTAATATATCAATAAATTTAAGAGTAATAAAACACATAAATTTACATGTGAAGTTATCCCGAATTTACAAAAAGATATCTAAAGTTTGTGGGTTTCCAATTACCCCACGGAACTATTTCAAATAACAATAAATAAACACTTCTGACCCTGAACACTCATTTATGTTGGGCCAAAGTTTATCTTCTGTCACTCCCTGAGCCTACACCCTGGACCTGGCCAGCACTCTCAGACCGTTGCTGGGCGAAAGTGTGATCTTGGTCCGACTTACTTATTCAGTGAAAGACGTAAAGCATTAATGCAAGGATGAAGATGCTAACTAGCTCAACTGTCTGGAATTGAAATTAAAATGTTTTAAAAATAAACATTTAGTTTAGCGAAAATGGCAACTCAAATATGCACATTAGTCAATAATAACATGATAACAAATGAACTAACATCTGACTAACTATCTATGAAGCCTCTAATAACTGAGATGGATGTTGGGAAAAATCTCACAACATCCTAATGAACTAAACTAGAAACCAATGAAAATGAATCCTCATGAAATCAATGAGGCTCACCAACTAACTCTGAAATGCTCACTGGATAAATAGTGCACTAGAATGCCAATCCTAGTTACATGCGTCTGCATCACAACACAATCTAGGCCAACAAACATCAGTACATTGAATGTAATAGTAAGCGAAGTTGGAGTGCTAAACAACAATGGCTTAAAGGATATTGTGAAAGAAAAACTTACCTTGACTCTTCTAAACTCATGAATACTTAGCTAAACTCATTTCAATATTAAGCAATTTCAAAGAAAGTGTATAGTAAAGAAAAGTTGTTTAAAACATGATGTAAACTCTCTGTGTATAAAAAGATATAAAATAGCTCTCAGATGTTTGTAAAATATAAAATATCCTAATGTCAATTCATAAACATAAGAAAAGACATATCATGGCTTAACTCAAAGTCTACCTGTGCAATGCATGAATGAAGTCCCATACCCCTATTCATACTAAGAAGATCCTCTTGAGTAACCATGCAACTACTGATCTGGGAGTTTCTCTAACCAAAAATAGATTCTGAAGAGCTACAATGATAAAGAACAATTTACCTCGTGATTCCAACGATCATCCTATACCTTTGCCGGAAATATAGGAAACTTAAATGACTAAGTAGATCCACTAGCTTAACTTATGTGATCATCTAAAAAGTATATGACCCTTTGATACCCATGACGGCTACATAGTTTACGGAGACTTGAGTTAATATGAACCCGCATCCCCAAATCGGTGCTCAATACTATTCCCAAAAATATACTTAGCTAATATGTTTTAAAAACATCTTCTTCTTTGAGTTGAGATTGTGCAAAAAAACATAGCTTAAAAGCTCTCTTGTAATTAATGTTTCCTTTTATTGATTAAATGTGAAAAGATTTGTAAACTCTTAGGGAATACTTAATTCCCTTTTAATTTTCATAAATGAACAAAACTCTTTACATTTAGCTTAACTTGAAACTGAACCTTAAAAAACGAAATTAAAACGTTTGTTAAAGACTTATGAAAATTGAAATGAACTTCTTATAATTTATTTTAACTTTACTCAACTTTATCAATAAGTCTTAAAATAAAGTTAAAAGCATTATGAAAATTGAAATGAACTTCTTATAATTATATTTTCACTTTACTCAACTTTATCAATAAGTCTTAAAATAAAGTTAGAAGCATTTCTAAAGACTTCTTTAAAGAACTCGAAGAACTTTCTAGATTTGACCCTAAACTTTCCTTGAATTAGAAGTTATGCTCTCAAGGTTGTAATTCATGTTTCTAGATGATTTATATGTGTTTAGAAGTCATTTAGAGTTAAAATCATTAGGAAATGTTAAAACACTTTAGAAAATTTTAAACGGATGTAATATTGAAAACCGGGTGAAAAATGATGTTTGTTCCATAGTCCAAAATCTGTCGAAATTTTTCTCTCGTTTTCTGACCTTAAATTATTTTAATTCAATTTCTTCTTCTTAAATTCACTGTATATTCATGTACCAAGATCATATATATAAGGATGTACTCCAAAGAATTCAAGAAAAACACCTAGATCATATAAAAACTCCTAAATCTCAACTTATGTTAAAGGTTAAAAGCGATGAAAAGTGAAGAATTTCAAATTCTAAGGTTATTTGCCATTATAAACCATCAAGTTCGAGTCCATTCGGTGATGTTAGTCTATGTCGCCGAACCACTTGGAGACACGGTGATATTTCACTTACCATGCCGAGTTTCACCTCTAATCTATGTAGAAGTCCAAAGGACGGAGAATAGCGGAATCACCAACCATTTCCACAATTCACCAACTAGGTCTTCACCTTGCAAACCTGAACTTTTCAACACTTCCCTACAAAATTAACATATCATCATTCTAACATATTAATTAAAAGCTATAACACCTTGGGTTGCCTCCAAAGAAGTGCCATATTTAATGTAGTGGCATGACTTTCCCTTTCAATCTTGAACGGTGGGGTTGAGATGAGACCTCGATATCACATGAACCATTTGTATCACTTGTAGTTGTATTGATATAAAATGGGAAGTAGTTATGTCGTTTAGCCTTAAGACATTTTCTTTTATCTCATTCAACACCTTGTCATCACATTCAACTTCGGAGAATGAGTGAGAGAATCTCTTCTATTATTCTTTGCATGCTTATGATAGGAGGTATCACGATTATTGACATTGCTCGGTTTTTCCAATTTCACGATTTTCCTAGATATTAAATCCAGCTGGGTTAACAATTTTTCGAAATATGGTTCTTTTCAGTCACATCTTTGGGTATGGCTAGATTATCTACGAGCTGGGTTGCTATCGCATAGGGAAGTCGCGAAGGACCTCCTAGAAATTCTAGTCAACCATTCTTTTGTTTTTTTGGACAAAGACTTATATAGAAGTAGTCCATAGAACGTTTTTTGTAATTCCATTAGTTGGGTGCAGAAGAAAAGTTTCCATAATCTTACCTACAATTCATAGATTGACTCGTTCTCCAATTTTCTATGACTCAGGGTGTTATCCCTAAGACACATCATTCTCTAAAGAGAAAAGTCCATTTGACTACCGTTGCTACTAGACATACTCCACTGCCCTAGTAAAAAAATCAATACAAAACTAAAAATTATGTGAGTTAAACTAAGAATAAGAAATAATAATAAATTAAACTGAACTAAAAATCCTTAAATAACACCACTCTTCGGCAAAAAACACCATTTTAATTTGTGACACCATCAAATATACTTCATCCAATACTAAGTATCGACGAACGTTAATAAATATATAACTCAAACAAGGGTTGGGATCTTTCCTACACGAAGTGGTTCTGAGAAGGTTTTAGCCAAGCAAAAACCAAGTTATGCCAGTCATAGCTAAAAGAAATTATCGAATAACAACACAAAAAATTAAGGGGGTGACACAAAGGTCAATTAACAATGGTGGTTTTGTTATTGAAATTAACAACTAAAGAAGTAAAAGCAATAAGAGAGGCTAATGGTACACAAGATTCTTAGGATGTGATAGTAATACATGATAGACTGGAATATGCTTTTGACAATAAATTTGTTCAACATTTGTACTAGGCTAGACTATACTAGGGCAAATTCTCTCTCGAGCAACTTACCCATAATTGAATGGGTTTCTCTCAAACACCATTTTCCTCATTAAGCACAGCCTCCGCCTTAGCGCACTCACTCTCTTGATCAAAGTGTCTGGAAACGAACTAGTATTCACTCTTTTGGGTTGAACCTCATGTCGACCTAATACCGCCGTTCATCAATTTAGTAATATTGGGTTTAGGACCTTTCTCTCGAGCAAGTCAAAACACTTAATTAAAATTGTATTTGCAACTACAACCCCATTAATTTCATACACAATTAATAAAAAAAATTACATTTAAACAACAAATAAATTATCAACAAGTAAGACCCAACATATAATCTAACCCATATTCACAAAATTGCACACCGAGAATTGGTGTTTTAGCTATACATAAAGAAAAGCAAGAAAATGATACCAAATCGAAGTAATGTCAACCGCGTATGCTTTATTTATGCTTCAATTGAGTCTTAGATAAAGAATTTCCACACCCACTTTGAATTTTTTCAAGATAATAGTCTTCAATATGTGATGTTAAGAGCAAAGGTCCCAAAAGCTCCCAAAAACACTAAGTAAAAGCTAAGGCTAAAAATTACTGTTCAATACTATGAAAAACAATTCGGTTCTCTACAAATTTGATACTAAGTTAAAAGTGTTAATGAGTATTTATAGTTTCCAAAAAGTTGTGTTGGGACTACTCGACGCAGTAAGTCGAGATCGTCAATCAACTCTATGATCTCCCCTTTGCTATGTTTATCGCCGTCTTGCACTAGCTGTCATCATCTTCGTTCTTTGGATGAATGGGCCACTTATTTAATCCTTTTTTGAGGGCTCAACTCACTGGAACAAACGACATGGATGAGAATTTTTGGCAGCACGCCGAACGGGTTCGGCAATCCTCAAATCTTCATTTCTTCAGTCTTTTAGCTGCTTTTGTTCCCTTTTGCTACATAGTGTCCAGGACTTGTCTCTAATTTGAAAATACCTAAAACTCAAGGTTTTAATAAGTTTTATGAGACAAAATATGCATTTTAGGACACTAAACCAATCAAAATATTTCCCCAAATGAGCCAAATTGTGGACTTATAAATTTTAGACTCTATGTATTCAGAAATACAATGATAAAGCATTATGTTTGCAAAGATACAATATGAACTACACTTGTATATAAAAATGAAATTTTTTTTGATGTATACAAAAATACAATATATTGTACTGGGAGTTTCTCTAACCGACAACCGTCACTTTAGAGCTATCGTGATGATATATCGTTTTGCCTTACGCTGCTAGGGCCGTCTTATACCGTTCCATGAGTATAAAACCTAAACTACTATGTGCATCCACTAGCCTATTCTAAAAAGTACTAAAAAAATCATGTAAGAGTATGAATCTATGGTGGCTCATGGTTTATGGTGGGTAAGAGTTTTTTGAAGTCTCCCCTACACTAGATCTCAATATTACTCCCAAAACATACTAGTTTTAAATGTGTAAAAACATAATTTCTTTCTATGGTTTATGATAATAGAAAAACATATCTCAAATGCAATCTTGAAAATCTTAGTTTCCTCTCTTGGTGAATTATGAAAGCATTTACTCTGTACTGAAAACTAGATCAAAGTCTCTTTACTAAAAAAACTAGTTCAAAGACTCTTTATTGAAAACTACATCAAAGGCTCTTTGGAAATCTCGGTTCCTGTTCTTATTTAAATGTGAAAAATAATTTAAACTTCTTGCGAATACTTAGTTCCCATATACTTCTTTGAAGAACTGAACTTCAAGTCTGAACTCTTTGTGTTTCTTGAAACCTGAGTACTAAAAGAAATTACAATTTTTGTGACAGACTTTTGAAATCCTTAAGAGCTTATCTTGATTCTTGAATTGTTTACTTGACTCTTAACTTTTTGCTTGACTCTTAAATTTCCTTGAATTGAGTTATGGATTCAAGGATTTTTGATTTGTGATAGGAATGATCTCAGATAGTTCAACATGAGAGAAGATAAAAAAATTGATATCTGGGGGTTAGTCTGTGATGCGGAGAATCATTTAAATTTTGGTTCAAAATAACTTTTGAGGAAGAACGGTGAATGACCACTCCGCGATGCGAAAAGATTTTTTCCAATTCTTGGATAAGCGGAGGCACTACAAAATTTCGACCGACAAAAAATCTTCTTCGTTTTCCAGCTCTAAAACCCCTAAGATCTATGGGTACTTTTCCCCAAACATTTAGAATTGATTAAAGTTTCAGAGTATGTCAGATTCAACTCAAAATCAAACCTAAAATCATAGATTCTGACAAACAATGCCTCGGCAAATGAAACGAATCAAGAATTTAATAGGACATCAACAAACCAATCAAGAACTTATTTTGTAAGCTTTCAAGAACTTAGATTTGCTGAAGTAAATCATGGTTGGACCTAGAGTTAAACAACCAAATGCTATGTGATCTCACATACCTTTGTACAGATCACCCTGATGAAATCCACAAGCTAAACTCGACAATCTTGACGAATCATGAACGTACTTACTCTCTTTCCTCTTTTCTCCTATTCTTTTCTCTTTTCTAAAAACCCTAACTCTTTTTCCAAAAGAGTAAATTGATTATGTTAAGTTTAAGCCCCTAATTAATTACCAAAAAAAATTTAAAATAAAAGGGTAAGAAAAAGACCAAACTACCCTTGTATAATCTAGATTGATCTTTCATTACTCTAACATCTCAACTTTCAATGAGCATAACTCACTCATAAAAATTTGCAATTGCACAAACTCAGCGGGGTTTGAAAGATCATCCTGAGGTAGATGTTATGTCTGTTTGATGTTGACCAAAAACTCACTTTTTCCAAACATAAGTTAATTTTGAGATTTTAATTCTATCAGAAAATGACTGTTTTTACTTCTTAGCTTCTTCCTAGATATATCAAATTGCGAGATGTTACATCTTTAATCTCTTACAACTATGATGGTGCAATTCTATATGTTAGAATAAATGTAGGAAAGTATCTGAACGAATATTTAGACTGAAGTCTATCTCTATCTCAAGGGACTATGAGAAGATCATCACGAAAGACTTTCGAAAACACTTTTACTACTGGAATTTAGTGAATACGATGTATCTCAACAGTTGAGTCATTAAGTGATAGACACTCCTTAGAAACTAACTTCCTTTCAATACGATATGAATTGAAAGGACCCTTAGACATTACTAAACTACTTTTCCTCTCTATGTCTGGCTCATTAGGAAAAAGAAATTTGATAACTCAAGTTCTACAATGGAATGAGGCATTACAGGCATGAGAAAGTCCATACCAAGAATGACATCAAAATCTTCCATGTGTAAATCAATTAAATCGACTATTGTACTCTTGTGATTGCCGAAAATGGGATAATCACGATAGACTTTCTCTGCTAGAATAGACTCACCAATAGGTGTAGAAAACTGAATGGGTCAGTATGTTGCTCAGGAATAGCATCAAAATTCATAGCAACATATGGATTTACAAAAGATAAACTCTCTCTTAGGCCTACCAAAGCATAAACAATAAAGTCAAATACTTGGAACATACCCATTAGAACATCTAGTGAATCCCCTTTCTCTTGCGGCTATTGATATCATATAAGTGGTTTGATCCTTTGCCAGTACTGAAAGTGGACCCTCTAGGTGCAACTCTGTCTTGTGGAGCAACTGAAGAAGACTAGGCTCTTTTGCCACCATTACCATTTTCATTGACACCACCCATGAAATGCCCATTGTACTCACCTTTGTTATTAGATGCAGGTGCACTAGCAGATGATGGAGTAGGTCCCTTCTGTTTCTGTTGGAAGGATGACCTACGAAAATTACTCTTCCGGTGTCCGGACTCATTCCAAGTCTTAGATGTCATGTTCTTAAACTATTCTCTATACCTTAGCTTCTCTTCCTCAACCTGCTTCACATAGACGATCAACCTTTCGATATCAATGTCACTTATCAACATTGCAGCCCCACCCTGCTTTCTTGATAGACGAGATAATCGAACAATAAACAGTCTCATTCTTCTCCTCAATCCGTAAACATCTCCGGCACATACCGTGATAGTTGGGTGAACTTCAACCCATACTAAAAAAAACAAAAGAATATTATTTAAGTTTGAGTAACTCACGTACCTTAGTCTCTTTTAGTTCTCGAGGGAAGAAACACCACAAGAAGGCCTCTTCATACCACGCCCAACTCCCATGTGGTGTATCTCATCTATACCCTATTTCCACTAATGAATCTATGTCCTATAATCATTCTTTAATTGACATTCAACTAGCGCAATCTGTCAGTATCAACAACATCCATAACCTCAAAGACCTTCTTCAATGTCACATCCGAGTTTACCCCTAGACGTAACTGGCGTCGTTGTCCTCTTTGAAGACTAAGACTAGCCTCTTAGATTACATCATTACATTCATAGGTCAAATTTAGTGGGAAATTTAAAATTTTTCATTTCTTCTATTTGGAGGTTTACATAGACCTCTATATACACATAACATATATATCGAGTATAAATAGACCCTTCTTATAGGAAGGCTACATAGCCTTCTACTGTTATTGTACATAAATATATATAAGATAGAACGTAGTCTTCAAAGATTGTCTCACCTCATAACCATCCAAAACAATTAGAAAATTGCGCATAGCCCATACATCAATGTAAAGAGAGCTTCATATAGGTTTTATACAATCTGTACTCAAATGAAAGGAGATAAAATATAGGAGTCTTAGTACTAAAACCCAAACATAAGCTCGATATTGGCATCACCCTAAGAAAAGGAGGACTGACCCTACTTAAATGATGAAAGGATCCAAGTCTTCTTCAAGTCACCTTCCAAAACACTTCAACGATCGGAAGCTAAAATGTTCGGGAAAAAGAAAGAAACGGGCTTAGTACGCCACTTGTACGAAGCATGAAACCATATGTGCACATACTTGAAAAACATGCTAATAAAGAGGACATTTCATGAAGTATGCATTTTTAATTTAAAAATCATTATGAACATTCAACAAAACGACACCAAATTAATATTGCATATTCATTAAGTCACAGGCATGTTCACCACAATACTGCAACATCAAGCCTAGTGAAGTCACCCATTCATGCCATATATGTAGATACATACTCAAGCAACTCTATCATCAAGTCATACTAACAATAAACATGAATAAGATTACATTTCATTATAAAGAAAGCAAGACAATTACCCATTATCCCCTATCAAGTCAACAAATGCAATGACCAAGCAAAGCCCCATAACCTTACTCAATGAAGTAACCCAACAAGAATCATGATTAACTTTCTACTTGACATAGCATGACATTTATATACATTTCATCTTACTTTAACAATATATACAAACACATATTCACAAGTGAACTAATCAATATATAGTATCAACAATGTTCAAGTTCATCATATACATACATATATCATTATAATCATAATCATGCATAAGAACATCCTTCTAAGACTCCTCTCAAGGCTAAATAGTGCAATTCTTAGGTAGAGTCCCATACCCCTACCTAGACTAAGTTAGACCCCTTATAATTATCTTAGTTAGAGTTCAATCTTTTGGTTCATTTTACCTTTTGGGAACAACTTTCCCTAACCTACATAGACCACATGAGCTAGTTTGAAATCTGGTGTAATAAAACCCTACACCAAAGGAAGGCGGACTACTTGCCAAGGTAGTACCAAAACATAAAAGATAGCAACTACGTGGATCCACTAGCTAGTATTCCTATGGGGGCAACATAGTTCAAGAACAAGGATATATAGTTGGGACCCTGTTTATGCTACATGCATTGAAGTCTCCAATTTGAAGAGTACTTCAGTGCTCATACCTTCCTTATGTGGGAAGGGACACTCCTGTTTCTAGCTAATTAAGTGCTAAGCTAGAGTCCTTTTTTGAAATTTCTTTAAGCCATTAATTATCAATCATAGCATAGTTTAGGTCATAGGGTATAACTCTTGTATAACATCATCATCATCATAGCTCAATTAGAATTGCATAAGTATAAGTCCTTTCATTACAATTCATATAGGTGAGGTTAACATATTAGCATTTCATATCACGATAAAGAACATTGGTAGTCATCACCATCGTTATTTTCAGAATTCTAAATTTGTTTTTATAATAATAATTTTCTTAAATGAAATTTACCCCTGTACTATGAGCTATCACAGATTCTTTTGAAGGAATGACGACCCTATTAGAGTCTGCATTGTAGCCCTGCGAATTGAGAAATCATAAAAGTAACATTAGAAATATTGAATTAGGGCAACATAACTTTTTAATGGTGAATTTATATTAGAAACTTCATTTTAACTTTATAACTTTATATCATAAAAAAATGATTCAAAAAAAAAAAGAACATGTTGCTGCCTTTTGAGGTAAATTTTGGCCTTGTGTAAATGAGAGTTCACGAATAGGATTAAACATAGACCTAGACATGAGATAGAAAAACATGCATTAGTTATTCGTAGAAATGATATTAATTGATAAATGATGTTTTCTGAAATTTTAAAAAGATACATATTACTCAATCTGTTTTATCAATATACAATACTTTTTCAAAATGATTTATAAATAATTATAAACCATGTGTTTATATCATAAAATAATTCAGTGTAGCATAAATATGAAGAATAGTTTATCATGATAGAAAATTTAAAACAAGAAATAGCATTTGGACAAGTCAAAACCACATTGTAACATCTTGAAAATGGAAATAACTAGGAATGAGTTAATAATTGGAAGTGGTCGTTTTTTGGAAAAAATATAAATCTGTAATTTTTTTTATGTTAGAATAAGTTGAGGTTTGGTCAACTTCAAACGAGCATAACTCCTATCCTAGGATGATTTAGGTTTTCTTAAATATATGTAGGAAATATCTTGGAATAATCTTTCTAACTCCACCGAGTTTCAGTGATTCCGAGTTTGTATGAGTGAGAAATGTCATTTGGAAGTTGGGTAGTTTGAATTAGGAAAGTCCAATCCGGATTTTTGAAGCATATTTTAGTCTTTTCCATATGCTATTATTTAATTTTGATTTTATGAGTTTAATTAGGGTCAAATATGAATTAGTTCAGTTTAATCCATTTGAATTCATGCTAGGGCTTGGAGAAATGAGAAAAGAAAAGAAAGGAGAAGAAAAGCTCAAGATTCGCAAAAAAACATGCGATTTGGTTGTGGATTCAGCCAAGGATTTAATCCCACGAGGTATTTGAGGCTTTCATAACGTTTGGTTCTTTCACCCAAGTGCCAAACATGTTTATTTAAGCGTTAATTCATCCTAAAAGTGTTTGAAATCAATCTTCTTGATATGTTCTCTTTAATTTGATATTGTTCTTGATTTGGGCTGAAACTGAAATTTTTTTGAGATCATTATGTCAAACTATTGGGTTGGTTTGAGTTAGGTTCATATGTAATTTGTTGGGCATATTTATCTAAGAATAATTAGGGGAAAAAATAGAGTTTGGCTGAATTAGGGTTGAAAGATAAAAAAGAAATTTCGTCAGGAAAATCTAGGCACTAGCTACGCATCACAGACCTGCTCAACGGATTTTGGAAAAAGCAATTTGCGTCTCAGAGTGTTCAGTAATATTTCTGCCTCAAAATGAATTTACACGACCAAAATTCCAATACATCTCCACTTTGTGGACCTGCCCTCATACAACGAATTTCTTATCCTTTCACTTGTTTATCTATCTAAAAACCCTCCTAAACATCATGAGAACATTCATTTCACAAATCATGATTCTTGAATCCATAATTCAATTCAAGGAAACTTAAGAGTCAATTTTAGAAGTCAATAGAAGTTCTTTAAATTTTTTCACAAGATTGTCACAAACTTTTTAACTTTGTTTTAAGACTTAAAGTTCAAGTTGAGTAAAGAGTAAAGAGGAAAGATCGAAGTCCATTTCATCAAAAGTGTATTTGGGGACTATGTATTCCTAAAGAGATTAGGAATGTTATCAGATTTCAAGAGTTCTTTTTGAGTAATTATCACAAATCAAAGAAATAAGTTGTTTTAAAGCATATCAGTTAAGATATTTTCGGTGCAGTATTGAGAAACGATATGGGGATGTGAGTTCATATTAACTCAAGTCTCTATAAACTATGTTGCCATCATGGGCAGTAAATTATCATACTTCTTGAATGACTATTGAAGATTCTTTTAAGCATAGACTAGTGGATCCACTTAGTTACGATGTCCTATATGATGACAAAGTATAGGAGAGTTCTTGCAGCATGGGCAAGACGTTGTATCACTACTCGGGCACATAGTGGTGGTTGTCGGTTAGAGAATCTCCTAGAGAAATTATTTAATTTTATTATTTGCGTAAAGTTGAGTTCTTGATTGCATTTCTTTAAAAAACTAGTTGTTTTCCCCTGTTTTACAAGATTTATATGTATTGCATGTGTTTAGTTTCTCTATATTGAGTTAAGTTGTTCAGGAGTTGTGTAAATACAAGGTAAGTTTTTCGTCCAGATGCATTCAATGTTATGGTTTTGTAAGAATTATATCTAACACACTCATAAATTAAATGTAGCGATGTCATTTTTCCTGTAGTGTCTTATGATTCAGAAATGGTAACAAGGATCAACATCAAGCCCCTCGTTGATCAAGTTGAGAATCCAGAGTAAATCGATGAGCTTCCTTGCATTTTGGGGCTGTCCTTCTATTTTTATTTCAGTACTTGATTGTTCTGATTATCGGGGGTGTTGTCCCGACATTCCTCTTTGTTTTCTAGGCTTCATAGATGGTTATTTAGATCAGTTTTCTTTATATTATCATTTCAGATGTTTTTTTTAAAGAATTAAGTTGCTGTTTTGGCTATGTTTTATATATACTTAAAGTTTTGTTTTGAATTTATCTTGTAAAGTTAAGTCTTTTGCTCAGTAAGTAAGCCAGGCAAAGTGTCACACCCCGAGAGCACAACTTTGAAGATATGGCACTCTCGGAGTGCGACACGCGTACTTAACCTCTCGGAGGTCTTGTACAAGCCCTTGACATCATTCATTGCATAACATGTATGAAAAGTAGTACGGAATTAATACTTTCCACACAAAAACATCTTAAAATACCTTTCAAATAAAAAGAATAGAAGACTCTAAGTCTCATTATGCCATCCTTAGACTTTAATAAATACTTGGGACACGACCCATACAATCGAAATATGACAATCTAATATCTATTATAATACTTTGAAATAAATAAGTCTAAAGACAATTATGCCCTCGAGTCAAGTGAGGACATACTTCAACTTTACTTGAAAAGTAACTAGATTCCAAGCTTGCTTCAACGATACCTTTCACCTGCTAAACGTACCTTTAAAGATAAACAAAAGTATGAAATTAGTACAAACAGATAAACTAAGTATGGCTTAATACATAAAATCAGGAGAGCGGACATTTATGAGAAATATGCTCTTTTTGATTAAAACGTCATATTAAAATTATAATAACCTCATTTAAGCACCAAATATCACAATTAAAACACATTACAAATTATACTCAATTTATATGTATGTTACAGTAAGATCACAGTGAACTCATAGTGAGCTTACAGTCACTGTAACTTCACCAATAATTCATTCATTACAATATAGCATCAATAACACCTACAAACACACAACCATGAGATCCTTCTACAAATGGTTATTCTAAGGCTCACTTGAGTGAGTTATGAAGCGACCGCCACAACATAACATATGTATATATAATATGACATTCTCCTCTAAAATGTTATCAAAATACTTAGTTAAGTAGTTCAAGAAGAGAACACCCATACACACTCTCCAAGATTACCTAAATAATCCATAAGACTACCTAAGTTTAGATCATATCTGATTCATCAACCAACTTTTCTATCTAGAGTCATTCTTAAGACTTCCTTATGTAAGACATGAAGAGACCATCCTTTATGCCCCCTTCACACCTTAGCTAGACAACCCTTAAACTACTCTAGGTAAGTACTTATTCATTTACATACTTTTTAACTTAATTCATTATTTTAATCAGCTCACTTAAGAGTCATCCAACATATCATGACATTCAAGTCATGGTCTTGGAAAATACCTAGGGACTCACTTACTAATATCTTAAAAGCCTAATCATGCAATGTCTAGATAGCGTCCTATACCACCACCTAAACTTCATTGAACTTCTCCAACACTAGTAGGTATACCATATGATAAGAATATAAAATAACCGACATAGACCATACTAGCTATGCATGGAATCTGGAGTCATGAACCTACTCCTATGAATGTTTGTTCTACGGGCCAATGGTAGAAATAGGACACATCCCATATAGTCACTTGGTTAAGGAATATGAAGGGTTTCTTTGTTCTGTAATGTCATCTTATTTTTGAGCAACTCCCCTAGTCATACTCACTCGATGCTAGCCTTTGTTCTTATAAAGTAATTCATATAAATGATCACATGAAGAGGTTCCATATCTACTTCATAACCCAATCACATTACACCTCACCAAAGACGTCCCCTAGGGCGGCCTTACAATGGTTAAGAGGATAGCTCAATGATTTTCCTAAGGATTATTCATTCCGTTCCAGAAAATCAACCTTAATTCCACCATTCAAACAAGAAGGATACCATTATCACTTTCGACTTCAAGGATATCATAACCTTATATCTAGGTTGAAGGTTACACATAAAGGACCTTCTTAGCTATGTTGAAGGTCACATATTGGTCACACATACAAGACTAAGAATATTTAGCATACTAAGTCAAGAAGTCATATTCACATTATACATGTATCATGTAAGGGACACAAGTCTATCAAAACTAAACACACACACACTTCACATATAACATATAATTCTATAAGAACATAAGCATAACCAACATCATTTATCTGTCTCTCTATTAACTTCTATAATATAATAAATATAACCATCATAACACTCACATAATAAAGTATGAAGAATCATGCATCAACCATAAGAATACACACATAAGGACATAGTCATAATCTAACGTGATCAACAAATTTCAATAGAAGAACACATACTTTCACATTACTCACAATTACATAGATATGATCATACTTCACATAAATCAACTACACAAACAATCATAATACATCAAGTAATGCCGACAATGACATGATCATTATAATTCATGAAGTAACGCCGACGAAATTCACAAGTAATGCACATAGCAACACCACCATAGGTGGACCATACGAACAACAACCAAATTTAAGACCTAAATTACATAAAATAGAGAGAATTAGGACAGCGTACCACCAATCCACTCTCACCACTTCAATCCATATCTAAATCATCCAACACAATACTTAAAGGCCCTTACCCATGGCCATGATAACCAATTCACTCCAATACTAACAATCGACAATGAATCAAAGGTAATTCAACATAGACTTGTGAATATAGGGTAGAATATTAATGATTCTAACATGATTCTATCATAATTCAATATCCCTAATTAAACTACATAAGAATTCAATAGCATTAAGACACGATCAAGTTACCCACAAAGTAGTCATAAACTAGGGTTCATGAATTATATGGGTTCATAGAGTAATTAGGTTAAAACCATCAAATGAACATTAATTCAATCACTATATAATGATTCAAAATGTTTTATGCAAGAACCCATGGATAGATATCAAAATTGGACAAGTTCCTCTTTGAAAGACTTTAGAAATCACTTTGAAGTTTGGATCCTTGAAGAAAAGAGATTCAACCTTACCTCGATTGATGCTATACCACAAATTTGATGAAGAATTGATAATGAATCAGCAACATATCTTCAATCCAATCTCTATTGTGAGTATTAACTACGATAGAGTTCTAGAGAGTTTCTTTGAGATTTTTGGTTTTGATTTGGAATAATGAATTCTTCTAGATGTTTAGGATTTATAAACCCACATGAAATACCAAAAATTTTCTCCGGTAACCGCCCAAACAGTTATTTCGATGTGAGGCGAATTTACCAATTCACCCCTTTACTTTACAAATCTGCGAAATTGCAGACTCAATCAACGCCTTCCATCGACGCCTCGTAGACCAACCAATGGACCATCCTGCGTGTCCGTGGTTTGGGTGAGAGGCTGGAAAAAACAAGGAAAATTCCACCAGCCTAAGTTTCAACCTATGCCCTTCACCTATGGGGCATCGACTGACCTACTGGCCATCGATAGCCAACCGTAAGTGAGGCTAGTTTTGACAAGTTTTGGCTACATGTTGGATACCCTTTGTTGGTTCGTGGGGACTTTTGCCCGAAATTTTCCAACCCGATTAAGTTTGTACACGAGTTTAGGACCTCCCAAATCAATTCATTAAAAACAAACAGGTAAAATTCGACGAAACGCACTAAGACACACAAGGTCGCTTCAAGGTAAACCTTTCTAATGTCATGGACGTTCTTGGATGTTTGACCTCCAAAATTCATGATAATTTAACCACCGCCTCCTATGCTCATTATAACCCATTTTATGACTTCAAATCATCAATACAAAACATTTAGGATCTAGTTTCACCAAAGTAGTTTAGAGGTGTTACACCAAAGTTTCTCTTGGGGCTAGTGATGGTTCTTAAGTGCTACTCCCGCGCAGGTGCAGGCTCAGGGCGTGAAAAGAATTGTATCAGAGCCTAAAGTACAAGAGTCTTATGGAGTGTCTGAAATAGTTCTTGTAGAGACTTAATTATCTAGGTGAAGCGCTCCACATTTATAACTAGAATGTTGCAACACTTCTTAAAATTATCTCACTGCTTTGAAACTCATTTAATGTGGTAGAGTTTGATCTCTAAAAAGTTTATTTCTAAGTTATGCTTGCACATTTTATTAAGTTAATTATTCCTCCACGATTAGATATCCGAGGTCACCCTGCTTGGAGGAATGTTGATGAGCAACGGGTACCAATGCACCTGAGGTGCGACCTCAAGGGGAAGTTACTAGTGATGAGTTCAAGGAAATGATAAGGATGATAAGTCAAGTTGTAACTAACCCATTTGGACAACAGAGAAGAGCTAGATCTGCACAATCTCAAGGTATTGTAGCCCAAGGAGGTAACTCGGCTCGTGCATGTTTAAAGTTTTGTAGAGTGCATCTAGGTAAGTGTCATGATGGCCAATCAGGTTGTTCAAGTGTGGACAAGAGGGACAATTCATCAAAGATTGCCCAAAAAGACACAAGGTAGCAGAAATAAGGGTAGTATATGTAATCTTCATTAGTTACTCCACTAAACAGGGCTGCAACTAGAGGAGCTATTTCAAGTTAACGGAGGAACAACTGTATATATGCGATAACTAGTTGTCAAGAGCAAGAGAACTCTCCAAATGTTGTCACTGGTATAATCAAAATATTTTCTTTTGATTTTATATGCTTTGCTAGACCCAGAAGCCAATATATCTTTTGTAACCCCATATTTATATGTTTGATGTTATTGCTGAGCAACTCTGTGAACCCTTTTGTGTTTCTACACCTGTTAGGAAGTCTATTCTTGCTGAGCGAGTATTTAATGATTGTGTCATTTCCAATAATCACAATGACACTATGGCTGATTTAATTGAGTTAGATATGGTAGATTTGATGTCATTCTAGGTATGGACTGACTTAATTCCTGTTATGAATCAATAGAGTAGAACTTGAGTTGTCAAATTCCCAATTTCTAATGATCCAAGTCTTATAGTTGAAAAGTAGTTTAACAGTGCCTAAGGGTCATTTTATTTCATACCTTATGGAAATAATGTTAGTTTCCGAGGAGTGTGCCTATCAATTAGTCTGAGTTAATTATTCTAGTGTTGAAATACCTCCTATTCAGTTAGTTCCTATAGTAAAAAAGTTTTCAAAAGTTCTCCAAATGAACTACTCAGAGTTCCTCCAAAGAGAGAGATAGACTTTGCTATATATATTCTTCCTAATACTCATTCCATATCTATTGTCTATATAGAATGGCACCAACAAAGTTAAAAGAGCTTAAAGAACGATTGAAGTATCTCCTTGATAAGGGTTTCATTCGACCAAGTGTTGCACCTTGGGGCGCTCCAATCTTATTTTTGAGAAAGAAGGATGGTTCTCTTAGTATGTATAGAGATTATCGCCAGTTGAACAAGGTTACAATCAAGAAAAAGTATCATCTTTAAGAATTGATGATCTTTTCGATATGCTGCAGGGTGCTTCATGTTTTTCTAAGATAAACATCATATCTAGATAGAATTAGTTAAGATTAAGGGAATGTGATATTACGAAGACAACATTAAGGATATTTCATGTTCACTATGAATGTCTTGTCATATCGTTCGGTTTTACAAATGCACCGGAGCGTTCATGGTCTTTATGAATAGAGTTTTCAAACGTTTTTAGCTATGTTAGTCTTCATTGATGACATACTGATCTACTCGAGGAGTGAAGAAAATCATGCTAACCATCTTAGAATAGTTCTTCAGAAATAGAACAATAAGAAGTTATATGGTAAGTTTTCTAAATGTGAGTGTTGGCTTGGTATGTGGTGTTCTTGGGCCACACAGTTTCAAGTGAGGGAATTAGTGTTGATATTCAAAAGATGGAGGCAATGCACAGTTTTCCTAGAGCCACGTTTCCAACTTATATTAGGAGTTTCTTGGGTGTGGCTAGATATTATAGAAGGTTCTTAGAGGGGTTCTCGTCTATTATGACCCGTTTGACCAAGTTGACTTGGAAAACGGTGAAATTTCAATGGCTTTAAGCTTATGATAAAAACCTTAAGAAATTTAAAAGCAGGTTGGCTACTGCCCTAGTATTGACTTTAATAGAAGGTACTACAGGTTTTTTGGTGTATAGTGATGCATCTAAAGGTTGTTTAGGTTGTGTTTTGATGCGGATTGGAAAGGTAATAACTTATGCCTCAAGACAGAGAAAGTTCATGAGAATAATTTCCCAACACATGACATAGAGTAGGATGATGTAGCTTTTGCTTTGAATATATGGTGTTATTATATTTATGGTGTTCATGTTGATGTATTTACTTATCACTAAAGTCTTAAATCTGTGTTCACTCAGAATTATTTTAGTCTTATATCGAAAAGCTGGTTACAATTACTCATGGATTATGATATGAGTATTCTTTACAACTCATATAAGCCAAATGTGGTTGATGATGCTTTAAGCAGGATGTCCATGGGTAGTAACACTCATTTTGATGAAGAAAAGAGAGAGTTGGAAAAAGATATGCATAAACTTACACACATATTCAATTGATGGACTCCACATAAGGAGGAGTAGTGGTGATGAATGGATTTGAATCTTTGTATGTAACAAATGAATTTTGTCGTTACAGAAAAGCCAACGGAAAAAGAATTGGGGCTAGAAATTTTTTTTGTAGTAACTTGAAATTCCTAGTCTAGTCCAGATTTGGATGAAATCTGAGTCACCGAGGTCGAGGAAAATCAAGAATGGAATAAGAAATCTGATTATGAATTTGATTGCATGAATGGAAATTTAAGAGGATAAGGAACCCATACGTGGTTGAATAAAGGTTAATATAACTCCGATAAATGATCATAGCGAGAAGGTATGCAAGCTGCTAGTGCGGGATACGGGTGCTAGAGAGGGGCTGCCAGAGTGGGATGAGGTATTCAATAACGCTATAGACGTTACTTAAAGTCATAAATAATCCCCCAAAACATTATTTTTCTACACATTTCTACTTTTAGAGCTAAGGAACGACCCTAGTGGTTTTCTTCACAATTTCCCACCATTATTGAGGCTAAAGGTATGGCGTTAACTTCCCGAGTCAAATTTTCAATTCCTAGAACCAATTTTCTTAGGTTATTATCAATGGGGAAGGGTATTTATATGAAAATTTTAGTGGATAAAATGCTATTCTGTCTATGGGGATTAAGGTTTTGGTCTATGGTTATTGTGTTTGTTATAATCTGGATACTCACGAATTTGATTGGTCATCCTTTCTTATATTAATTGTTTAATGACCTAGAACAAGTGGGATGAATTCGAAAAGGGGAGATCAAGGGCATTAGGGAATTGAAGATAGGATTCAATGTAGGAGATAGTTATTATTTCATATGTGTGATATATGTTTGTTTTGCTTCAGTATGACGCATGTATGGATGCGAATGTTGCATTTTCGATCATAGTAATATTAAATGAGTATGACCAAATAACTATATTCCATGAATCACCTCTTGTTGTATGATTGTGAAATATACATTGTGATTGTAATTGTGGTGTGTTTAATGGATGGAATTGTCACGTTCCGATAGTAGTAACTTGAATCAGATTGCCACTTCCAGCATAAAAATGGGATTCGATTGCTATGTTCCGGCATAACTATATGACCGGGTACCACATTACAGTGCACTAATAGTTTGGGCTCGGGTTCTATAAGATGACTATAGAATTAAGTTTCATGGGTGGACTATTGACTTGTTATATTTTGTCTTATCGTTATGAAAATTAAAATTGACTATGACTTATGACTTCTATAAGAGTTCTACTTAGTGTGTGTAGGGTATGAGATTTCATTCATATTTTCCACAAGTGGAATTTATTTTTTGTGGTGTGGTTCTCTTATTGAAGCATGTGAAATTGTTTGTTGCACGTAAATTAATTGATATTGTATATGTTCGGTGAATACATATTTATGATTTTATAATAACTTATATATGTTTCACTTAGTGGGATAATTGTGTGATTCTACCAGTAAAAGATGGTTGTGTATTGATACTACACTTGCTCTTATTTTTTTTGAGTACAGGGCATATTCTGACGAGTATTGATAAACCTCAGGTATGTGACTTTTGAGCGTGACCGGATTCAAGGGTGAATTAGTTCTTTCAGGCTTCCATGTATATGTCTTTATTAAGTCCACTCTTTTAAAACTCGGACTATTTGTTAAAGGTGATTTTTAAGTTTAGGTGTTGTAACCCTGTTCTTAGACATGCTGTTAGTAGAGTTTGGTACATAGACTTTAAGGTTCTAGGTGTATTTTCTTCCGAATTTGTTTGGTTGTTAGACCTTTGTTGGTGTTTATGATAACTCCCTATTTCTTTTCTTCGTATTTGGATTAGTTGGTTACTATTAGTGGTTCTCCCAACAGAAAATTATTGTGGGTTACACTCACGAGGGTCTGCGTCATGACAAAGTTGGTATTAGAGACCTAGGTTCATTGATCTCATTCTACCAACGCGAGTGTAAGAGTGTCGTACGGAACGATGCGAAGACATTTGTATTTTTCTTCAAATATTATATGGATTTAGGAAAAAATCACTTCTTTCTACTTCTTCATGCTATGACAAGAATCCAATTGGTATATGGGTGATACAAATTGGTATCTTTCCTCTTAACCCTATGGTCCAAACTAGAGAAATAAAAGTGAAACATTATCACTATAAAGAGAGGATGTGTATAAACTATTGACAGGTGAATCGAGTCACTATTCCAAAAATGTATCCACTGCCTTAGATAAATGATCATTTGACTAACTGCATGGTGCATCATTTTTCTCTAAGATGAGTTAGGGTCTTGTTACCATCAACAAGAGATTGAGGCGGTTAAGAACTTGTAATACTCCAAAAGTTTAAGACATTAAATATAGACTCACATGTTTATATAAGGTTAGTAACACTTTCATAAGACCTAAAATAGTTTTAATAAATCATTTGGGAAGTTTTGGAGTCAAGACATCAAGAAACGTCCATGACGTCCGGAAGCTAGTCTAATTTAACTAGTGAAACATCCTTAGGCTTCGAGAAGGTTTAGATGTGTCGTATGAGGTCTTAGACATGTAAAATGACTTTAAATAGATAAAACCTAGTAAACAGAGAGAAAACGTCCAGATCTGAGCCCCCAAGGATCCCAAACATTGCTTGGCAAGCTGCCAAGGCAGTTGCCGTATTACACATAAGAGAAACAAGTCCGCATCGCGGACTTGGATGGACACTGTTCAAATTTAAAGGTTTCATCGGGGGAAGTCGCGGACTCTACTGTCTCGATAAATAATTTAGAAAATCATGCAGGAGCTGCTCCACGTCGCGGACTTATTCCCCGACAAAAGTCTTAAAATTTGAATTCTAGTTTGACTTCATTAAAGGGTCAACTTAAGTGAGGGGTATTTTGGGTATTTTATGGGAGGTCTATATATTTATTTTAAATAGGTTTTCATACATTATACTCACTCAAATCAAATCCCCAAAATCAAAACCAAAAGCTCTCACCTCTCTCTACTTTCTCTTTCTATTCAACCTCCATTGAAGGAAGAAGAAAGCTTTAAGAAGAAGACCAATTTACCTAGGATTTCACTTGAATTTTGTGTATCTTTATTAAGGTATGGGTTCTTCACTCTTGGGATTCCTTTCCTCAAGACATTCTCTCAAAGTTGATTTCTAAAAACCCAATTCCAAGGGTATTTTTTATTCTAACGGGTTTTCTTCTTAACTTCAAATAGATGATTCATTTTGATTAATTGTTATTACTTATGACTAAATGAGTATATATTGTTTGTTAATTGAATCAATATCATGTAGATCATGTCCATCCCCTTATTCCCCATATCTTGGATCTTGCTTATGAATTGATGGAAATTGATCAATGTATTGATGGTTGGACTTGTTTTATCTATTCTAGTTCATTCATGTACTTCCTAGGGTAATATAATAATGGTATTGGATCTATTTATTGAAAAATTCATGATGAACCCTTTTCTCCTAATCCTAGGTTATGAATTGAAGTTAATTAGGATAGTGATGATGCAATTGATTTCATTATTATGTTAATTACTATTGGGTAACAATGTTACACTCATTATTTGGTGTAATTGGATGGTTGATGGAAAAACCTTGGTGATGGATTGTTAAAGAGATTGGGGTAAGTCTTGTGATTTCAATCCTTTACTTCAATAATGATTACTTGTGTTTAGTGATGAAGTTTTAGTGAAGTATACCTTATGATAAGATTGTTAAGGGTTGGTATGATGTTGAATTCAAATGTTTTGAATTATGAATTATGATTTATTGGCTATGATGTAATCATATAAGGATGGTGATGATTTACCTATGTGCCTTATCATAATGTTAATATGAATGTGCTAACCTTACATGTGTGAATTGTAATGAAAGGAAAATACTCATAAAATTACGATTGATCTATGATGATTATTATATAAGGGATATTATCTATGACCTAAATTAAGATATGATTATTAATAATTCTTAAAGAAATTTCAAAATGGACTTTCGCTTAGAACTGAGTGAACTTGTAGGTGAGGGTTGACTCCTTCCCAATAAGGGAATATAGGGTTCACCATGGCTCTCATGGGGTGGATAGCCTCATAGTTCTAAAAGTTCATAGAGTGATGTTTCCATGACAACCCCCAAGCTCCATAAACTATGTTGCCACCATAGGAATACTAGCTAGTTGATTCACCTAGATGCTATGTTCATGTTTCGTTCTACTTTGGCCGGTAGACCACCTTCAATCGTCGTAAAGATATACAATACAATATTCCACACTTACAACTTATGGTCTATATCGATTAAGGCAAGTATTCCCAAATGTAAAATGAAGAAAAATAGTAAACACTAACTAGGGTGACTTAAGAGTTTGACTTAGCCTAGATAGGGGTATGGGACTCTACCTATGCCTTGCACTAGTTTAACTTGAGGGAAGCCTTAGGAGATTGTTTTAATGATCTTATAAAGTGACTATTATGTGTATGCTGATTTTACATGTTATTGATTTTATATGGTCCTAGTTTCACTTATGAACATGTTGATGGTCTTTATAGCTAAAGTATGAGTAGAATTACTCTTGATTCTATGATATGTGTAGTTAGGCTTTTATTATGATCTTTTATTTGGTTTACTTGATTAAGTAGGGTTATCGGGCTTTACTGTGTCACTGCACTAGTAGGATAAATGATGGGTTGTGGGTAAAGGTCCTGATTTTGTTATGATATTATGAACTCTTATATATGTTGACTTGACTATACTTAATGATGTTGGTCTTGTGTTGTATATGGCCTTGAATTTAGAGTTTGTGTTAATTCATTTATATGGGTTTTTTATGTTCATACGGTTTTTCAAATGAAATTAGCATGTTTAGAACAAATGTCCTCTTTAGCACGATTTCAATTGTTTTATGTTCATATGCTCATACTTAGTATGAGTGTGTACTAACCCACGTGGTATGTTTACTACAAAACCTAGGGTCCAGGCGTTGAGCTTATAGAATGACTTTGCCGACTACTTGGATATTCGCCCAGGGTTCGGTAGGTCCTTACCTTCCAAGGACGATGGCACTATCTAGATATTGATGTTGTTGTAGTTATAAGACTTCTAGTACTTTCCTTTTCATTTGGAGACGATTGTTATATAAGCCTATACGAGGCTTTTTGTTATATTTAAGTATAGGTTAAGCCTAGATCATTGTATTTATTTTAGATGGTTCTAATATGAGACATATTATTGACTTCCTATGAGATTATGTTCCTATACTAGGAATTTAAAATAAACGTAGAAACCTATGTAGTGCTTCCTATTACGAGGAGTCTAAGTAACTCCCTATATGTATATTTTGCTTAAGCAATATTTCTATGTAAACGTCAATGTAGAAGAAAAGAAAAGTTTCTAAATTTTCAAAATTTTTAACATATAAAAGTGGTGATGTAAGCTAAGAGGATATTCTTAGTCCTCGATGAGAACGCCGACGCTGGTTACGTCTAGGGGGTGCTCCCCGGATGTGAAAAACTTTGTATCTGAGCATGAAATTGATATTCTTAGGATGGATGTCTCATTGAACAACATCTATGTAGGTTCTTATTCAAAATTGTGAAGCGCGCCACCATTATTAGTGAGATGCTATATAATGCTTAGGAAATTCTAATTTTCTTGGTAAGCCAATATCGTTCCTCCAGAGTCTACTTTATGTGTTCTTTCACCTAGACCTTATATTGTGGTTATATGTATTAATGCTCGAAGGGAATCCGCACAAATACTTGATGAAGAGATTGCTAATGCGGGAGTCCTCTCTGTGGCAATCAAGATCCTCCTCTTGACAAAGTTGCTAACGATGATCAAGCTCCGGCCATTCCTCCAGTCTTGTTAGATGGGGACAAAAGGGCAGACTTTCTCCATATTGCCCAAGCCATTACTACTTAAGTACAAGCCATCACTACTCAAATGTAACAACCTTAAAAATGAATATGATCAAGACTTAGGGTGTCAAGAATGCTTGCGATTAAACCAAGGTTCACACGGATTGATACGCGTAGAACCAAACCTTAGAACCCTTACTACGATAAAGTTAACTAACTTGGGGAGTTAGTTGGCCTTAGAAAAGTTGGAACCAACCAAGAAAGGCTCGCGAAAATGAAGATTTAATCGAAGAAGACTTTGCCGGACTTAAAAGAAGAGATGTTATGCTTTGACGGTCCAGGGGTAAAATGTTCATTTCCAGGCCAAGGGTAATATTGTTATTAACCTGAGGAATCAATAAATTAATTAATTAGTTTAATTAAAAGAGATTTTTGAATTTGGGGCGACCCAGACTTACCCATTTCGCAAATGGGTTGCCACTCCGGTTTGAGCCCCACTAGGAGCAGAATCGATGATTTAATCTTCAATTAAAATCTATTCATTAAGGGTAAAGTGGTACTTTGTATTAACAAAAATAAATAAGATTTTTATTATGTTAATTAAATCCTATTTTGACTAAGTGTTGAATTTAGTCTCCTAATCCTAATAACTCTCTCTCCCTCATATTTATCAACTCTCTCTCACGTTATTCTGCCAAACACAACAAAAACTAGAAAATAAATCACGAGTTGTTTACACTTGAATAACTCACAAGAATTTTTAACTAAAAGACAAAGTAATCAAAATTTCAAGGCTAAGAGAGGTTCCTCGAGTGGGGTGTACGTTGAAGAGAATTGGGCGTGGTTTGGAGGAGTTTCCAGGCAGCAACTTCACACTTGAACAACATCAAAAGGTATGGGTTTCTCTCCTGGAATTCTTTCTTCAAGAGTACTTTCCTTCAAAGGTTTCTCATGCTATTGAAAACTAAGGTTGTTCCCTTTGTATGTCCCTGTCCTTAGCTCCCAAACGAATTCGTAGGATGGGTATGTTGTGCTGACAGACTTAGGCATGATTGACCTATTTATAGTAAGTGTGAACATGTTTTAAGTGAGGGAAATTACGAAAATGATATTTGAAGTGTAACCAAAAATTATTGTTGTGTATGCATTGTGGGCAGAGGCTTTAGCCACTGTTTTGGGGTCGAATATTCATGTCTTTTTGATTTATTATATGTGTGTAATGTGTGTACAATGTGGTGTTTATTATAATGAAAAATGTTTGGTGAATAAAACTTTTTTAGCTAAGTAAACTCATGAAAGAGGTGACTAAAAATGAGTGAAGAATGATAAGAAAAAATTCGGAAAAGGGCCTAAAATACCCTTGAAGTATTGAAAATGGTACAAAATTAACCTTCATCCCTCTACTGGCTCCAAAATGCCATTTTCATCTACCTATTGGCTCTAAAATACCATTGTCATCCATTTTTGGATTCAAAATTTACCACTTTTTTAATTGTTTTAAAATTGAACACTTTGAATATTTTTTAAAATACTTGACGTTAAACCGGTAAATTAGTGGTCAATTTCGAACCAAAAGGTGGATGACAAGGGTATTTCGGACCCAATAGGTGGCTGGGAAGGATATTTTTGAGCAAATAGGTAAATGGAGGGTAATTTTATAGCATTTCCAATACTTTAAGGGTATTTTAGGCCCTTTTCCGGAATTTTTTTCAAGATTGCATACTCTCCCATAAGGTTAAATTCTGGGTTTTTAAAAAGGAAAATAAATAACTGAGGTCAATGGGAATTGAACCCAAGACCTCACATTTTGAATAGGCTTAAAATAAGAGAAGAACGTGAAGGAGATACGGGGAATCTAACCCCTTAGCTACTGGTTTCGTGAGGCAAAGAAAAAGGAAAAATGGGGGCTGGGGGGATTCGATCCTAGCACTTGTTTTCGCGAAAAAAATAAGGGAAATTGGGATGGGGGAAATCGAACTCGCGACCTATGGGGAGGAGAAGGAGAAAAATTATGTAAACAAGTAAATGGGAGGCATGGGATTTGAACACACGACCTCCCAGTAAGCGCGAAGGGAGTGGAAATAATGAAAAAAAGAAAATGTGAGGCGTTGGGATCGAATACCCGACCTCAGCGCTAAAGCTAGACTTAGGTAATGGAATTAGGTTGTTCCTGATCATTGCATAGCAAACCCGATGAAAGTCTTAAACTACATCCTAGGTATAGCTGGTGTTCACACTAACCTATGAATGAAATGTAGTACGTATGAATGAATGAAGAAGACTCTGTGTTTGCTAATAGAGACTCCCTAGTTCAGATCCCATATGTTGGGCCCTAATTTTTGAAAGTCTTAATGTCAAGTCCATGACTTCCAAGGTCTCATGGCATATGAATGAATGATATTAAAGAAGCTGTGTGTTATATGTTGTGTGCTATGGTATGTACTGTTTGAAGATGTTACGTGCGATGTGCAATATGATACTTATGATAATGCATGTTACTCTCATGGAAAGACCTTCCAAATCCAATTTGGAAAGTTCACTAACTTTCCTAATTTCAATTTGGGAAGTATACTGACTTGACTTCCAAAAATCATGTTGTTAGGAAAGAGCTATTTTTTTCTCATGCATGTTCGTGGTTTGTGCTTGCATATACCCATACTTAGTACAAGTATGTACTAATCCTATACATCTATACTATTTTAGGTGCAGGCACATGTGGTCGATAGAGTTGTAGGATCTTTGTTGCAGCTATCCGAATGTCAGCATTCATCCGGAGTTTGGTAGGTCCTCATAGTTTCGAGGATGCTGCTATTTTATATTCTAGCGTAGTTTCAGAGTTGAGATAGTGTAGCATGTTCCACTAGCGTTTCTTTCCTGTTTTTATTCAGACTTTGTATTGGGCCATTTTGGCAATTATACAATTAAGACTTAATGAACTATTTCTTTCAGTTGTTTATTTCTTTAATATTAGATGGTTGATGATGAACGATTGTAAAATGTTAAGAATGTTTAGAAAGCATGTTTAAAGAAAAAAACGTTTCAAATTTTCCGCTAAAATTAACTATGTGAACCAAGTATGACGTAAGTAAGCTTATTTGCGACCTCCAAGTGGTCAACGACGCCGATCTCGTCTGGGGTGTAGATTCCGGTCATGACAAAGTTTGTATCAGAGAAAGGATAAATAATGAGAATAATAAATTCACATCAAGCACATTGAGTAGTTTCTAAGTCATGGTAGTGAAGTGCACCACTATCCTGGATTAGAGACAGAATGATGCGTAGGAAAATTTCCCTTCTTCTAATCTTATTGTGCTTTTCCTAATATATGAGTTCTTGGTGTTATGAGCGTGTATAACATCAAACCCTGTTGTTTTTCAGAGAATGAACCCTAGGAGGGCTATTGTTCAGAGGAGGAGGGGGGCAACTTCATGGGGCATTCGAGTTCCAACCCAGGCCCCAGCTCAAGGAGTGGCCATGCCGGTTAACCTAGTAGGGTTGACCAATGCTGAGGTGAGGGCATCTTTGGCCCAGATGGCACAGGACATCACGATGCATGCTTAGGCTATGGATGCCCAATTCAACCGGCAGGATGTTCAGAGGGAGAACCCACCGGTTCGCAGCATGGCTGAAAGACTATGAGATTTCACGAGGATTAACCCTCCCATATTCACAGGGGCTAAGACATCGGAGGATCTTCAAGAGTTTGTACATGAGGTGCATAATATCCTGATGTCCATGGGGGCCACTGATATTGAGAAGGCTGAGTTGGCTTCCTATCATCTAAAGGATGTTGCAGAGACTTGGTGCAAGCTGTAGCAAGATAGCCGTGTCTTAGATTGAGTGCCACTCACATGAGAGCTTTTCAAGATAACATTTCGGGAGAGATTCTTCCCCAGATAGATGAGGGAGGCCAAGTTTTAGGGGTTCATTAAACTGAAGCAAGGCTCTATGACAGTCAGGGAGTATTCCCCGAAGATTGTTAAGCTATCAAGGTATGTTACTTTCCCATAGTATTGAATAGCAAGAACGAGTAGAATACTGATCTTTGTTTAAATCATCCAGGTATGCTACTTCCCTGTTTTCTAACACCTGGTATGAGATGAGCACGTTCCTCACATGAATCAATGGAGATCCGGAAAAGGAATGTCGATATGCGATGATTCATGATAATATGGACCTTTCCAGGTTTATGGTACATGTACAGCAGGTAGAGGACCGCCACAGAAAGAGAGGAATTCATGATGTTAGGAGACCTAGGCCTCAATATTTGGCAGGTCCCTGTCATGGAGGCCACATAAATAATTTTGGCGTCCAGAGCAGCCAAAGTTCAAAAAGGGGCCATCAGAGTTCTTGGAATTCAAATCCTCAAATGGGTGCTACACCTAAAGGAGGAAGACCTGAGCCAAAGAAGGTCAATGGAGGTGAGATGCAGTGTCCTAAGAAGAATTGTGCTAAGTGTGGCCGAGCTCATTGTGGAGAGTGCGACAAGGAACAAATGCCTTCTTCGGTTTCGGTAAGAGTGGACACATGGTCGGAGAGTGTCCACAGAATAGAGGTCAGGCCGGAGGTAATGCTCAGCCTAGTCCTAACCCTCAGGATGCAGCAACCGCCGAGCCTCCCCAAAGGAACATATTCTATGCCCTGAAGGGTAGGGAGGAGTAGGAGAAGTCCGCTGATGTGGTCACATGTATGTTTCAAGTATACTCAACTTCTATTTATGCTTTAATTGGTCCACGGTCTACGCTTTCTTTTGTGACTCCTCTGCTTGCCCTTACTTTTGAAGTATTACCTGAAGTTCTTCATGATCCTATAGTGCTTAGTAATCCTTTAGGAGAAAATGTAAGGACTTATAGGGTATACAAGCATTGTCCAGTCGTTGTAAGTGATAAGACCATGTGTGCAAACTTGATTGAGTTACCCATGCATGATTTTGATATTATTCTTGGCATGGGATGGACTCACAGTTGTTATGCTTGCTTGGACTGTCATAGTAGAGTGGTGAGATTTAACTTCTCTAATGAAGAATAATTAGTCTGGGAGGAGTACAATTCGAGTCGTCCTAATCCCTTGATTTCAAATCGTTACGCCAATAAAATGATGTCCAAGGGGTTACTATGTCATCTTGTGAGTGTTAATGATTTAGATCATGACATTCCTTCCATAGAATCAGTGCCTGTAGTGAATGAGTTCCTAGATGTGTTTCCTAATGATTTTCCTAGAGTCCCTGCCCTTCGAGAGATCGAATTTGGTATTGACTTAGAACCCGATACTAAACCAATCTCAATTCCTCCTTACCGAATGGTTCCAACAAAACTCAAAGAGTTGAAGTTGCAGTTAAAAGATCTCACTGATAAGGGTTTCATTCAGCCGAGCAGATCCCCTTGGGGCGCTCCAGTGTTGTTTGTAAAGAAGAAAGGTGGGACCCTTATAATGTGTATCGATTATCGGCAGCTCAAAAAAGTCACTATAAAGAATAAGTATCCACTCCGCAGAATAGATGGTTTATTCGATCAACTTCAAGGGTCTAGTTTCTTCTCTAAGATTGATCTTCATTCACGGTATCATCAGCTTAGGGTTAAGGAGGGAGATGTCCAAAAGACAGCCTTTCGTTCCTGTTATGGTCATTAGGAGTTCTTGGTTATGTCATTTGGTCACACGAATGCACCTGCTGCATTTATGGATCTCATGAATAGAGTCTTCCGTGAATACCTTGACTCTTTTGTCATAGTATTCATTGATGACATTCTCATCTACTCTAATACAAAGGAAGATCATGAAAATCATTTGAGACTAACCTTGCAGGTACTTAGTTAGCATCTGTTGCATGCCAAATTCAGAAAATGTGAATTCTAGCTGAGATCAGTGACCATCCTTGGCCTTGTTGTGCCCGATGAAGGTGTAGAGGTGGACCCCAGGAAGACTGAGGCTGTTAAGAACGGGCCAAAGACCCTTACTCCCATCGACATCCGTAGCGCTCTGCGACTGGCTGGTTACTACCGTAGGTTTATGGAGGGCTTTTCTTCCATTGCAGCCCCACTGACAACTTTGACGAAGAAGAAAGCCATGTTTGAATGGACGGAGACTTGTGAGAAGAGTTTCCAGGATCGCAAGGACAGACTCACTTCAGCCCCGGTGCTTACGCTACCTAAGTGTGGTGAAAACTACACGTTTTATTGTGATGCATCTAGGGTTGGCTTTGGTTTTTTTTCTTATGCAGGTTGGTAAGGTGATAGCCTATGCTTTCAGACAGCTCAAAGTTCTTGAGAAGAATTATCCCACTCATGACTTGGAATTGTCAGCTGTGGTATATGCACTCAAACTGTGGAGGCATTATCTTTATGGAGTGCATGTGGATGTGTTCATAGACCATAAGACTCTGCAATACTTGTTCGCATAGAGAGAATTGAATCTACGTCAGTGGAGATGGTTGGAACTGTTGAAGGATTATGATATGAATGTGCACTACCATCCAGGTAACGCTAATTTTGTAGTTGATGCTTTGAGCAGGATGAGCATGGGAAGTACAACCCATATTGAGGATGAGAAGAAGGAGCTGGTGAAAGATGGACACAGACTGGCCAAATTGGGTGTGCGGTTAGTTGACTCCACTAGTGGGGATGTTTCAGTTCATCCTAGTTCTGAATCATTCTTGGTAGTTGAAGTCAAGCAGGGTCACCATCTTGATCTTATGTTGATGGAGCTAAAGGACTCAATGTTGATGAAAATGAATGAGTGTTTCGCTTTGGGAGGTGCTGGCATACTTAGGTATCAGGACAAGTTTTGTGTACCAGATGTGGATGATTTGCGGAATAGGATTATTGCAGAGAACCATAGTTCTAGATATTCCATACATCAAGGTTCCACCAAGATGTATCATGATCTTATGCAGATCTATTGGTGGGATGGCATGAAAAAGACATTGCAAGATAAGTGGCTAAGTGTCTTAATTGTCAGCAAGTCAAGGCAGAGCATCTTAAGCCTGGTGGTCTGACTCAGATTATTGTGGTTCCCACGTGAAAATAGGAGGCCATGCCATTAAATGGACTTTGTGGTTGGTCTTCCTAGAACTAGGAGGCAGCATGACTCCATATGGTTATTGTGGATAAATTAACTAAGTCTGCTCACTTTATCCCTGTGAAGTCTAGCCACAGAGGCGAGGATTATGAGAGACTTCATATCGATGAGATTGTGAGATGGCATGGGATTCCCTTGTATATTATTTCAAATAGATGAGCTCAATTTACTTCTCATTTCTGGAGATCTTTACAGAAGAGCTTGGGCACGCATGTGAAGCTTAGCGCTGCATTGCATTCTTAGAAAGATGGGCAGAGAGAGCGCACCATTCAGACATTGGAGGACATGTTGAGAGCGTGTGTGATCAACTTCAGAGGTAACTGGGATGACCATCTGCCTTTGATAGAGTTTTTGTTTAATAATAGCTATCACTCCAGCATTGGGATGACACTGTTTGAGGAACTGTATGGTAGGAGGTGTAGATCTCCAGTTGGGTGGTTCGAGGTTGGAGAGTCATCCCTTTTTGGTACAGAGATCATTCATGAGGCCTTAAAAAAGGTTAAAGTGATTTGGGATAGGTTGACTATTGCCTACAGTCGGCAGAAGTCATATGCAGATTAGAGAAAACGACCCTTAGAGTTTGATTTTGGTGACCAGATTTACATGAACATCTCTCCTATGAAAGGGTTGATGAGATTTGGTAAAAAAGAGAAGCTGAGTCCAAGGTTTGTTGAGCCATATGAGATTCTACAACGTGTGGGTAAGTTGTCCTATGAGTTAGCATTGCCTGCGGAGCTAGCTTCTGTTCATCCAGTCTTTCATGTCTCTATGTTGAAAAAGTGCCTAGGTTATCCAACATCAATCCTACCTGTTGAAGGTTTACTTGTCATATGAGGATCTACCTGTTGAGATCTTAGACATACAGGTCAAGCGACTGAGGAACAAGGAGATTTTCACAGTGAAGGTATTTTGAAGAAATCATCTTGTTGAGGGTGCTACGCGGGAGGCTGAGGCCGACAAGACATCCCGCTAACCTCATCTTTTCATCTCTTGAGGTTAGACTTCCTACTCTTATGCTTATGTTTCCTTATCTCTCCGTATTTTGTTGCTATTGATTGACTGAGTATGGTGATTTTATTATGACCTAACTGGCATTACGATGTGAAGTGGTAGTGTCATTCGCGGACGAATGTTTCTAGGGGGGGGATAATGTAACAACACTAAAAATGAATAGGATCAAGACTTAGGGTGTCAAGAATGCTTGCGATTAAACCAAGGTTCACACGTATTGATACGCGTAGAACCACACCTTAGAACCCTTACTACGATCAAGTCAACTAACTTGGGGAGTTAGTTGGGCTTGGAAAGGTTGGAACCAACCAAGTAAGGCTCACAAAAACGAAGATTTAATCAAAAGAGTCTTTACCGGACCTAAAATAAGAAATTTTATGTTTTGAGTGTCTAGGGGTAAAATGGTCATTTCAGGTCAAGAGTAATATTGTAATTACCCTGAGGAATTAATAAATTAATTAATTAAAAAAATTAAAAGAGGTTTTCAAATTTGGGGCGACCCAGACTGACCCATTTCACAAATGGGTTGCCACTCGGGTTGGAGCCCCATCTAGGAGCAACGAGTTGATGATTTAATCACCAATTAAAATCTATATATTAAAAGTAAAATGGTCCTTTCACGTATGAATTAAAATAAACCAGATTTTTATTAAGTTAATTAAATCGTATTTTCACTAAGTCTTGAATTTAGTCTCCTAATTCTAATAACTCTCTCTCCCTCACGTTTCTCAACTCTCTCTCACGTTCTCAATGTCTCTCTCTCACGTTAGTCTGCCAAATACAACAAAATCCAAAATTACATCAAGAGTTCTTCACACTTGAAGAACTCACAAGAATTTTTAAGTAAAAGACAAGCCAATCAAAACGACAAGGCTAAGAGAAATTCGTCGAGTGGGGTGTACGTTGAAGTGAATTGGGCGTGGTTTGGAAGAGTTTCCGGGAAGCAGCTTCACACTTGAACAACATCAAAAGGTATGGGTTTCTCTCCTAGAATTCTTTCTCCATGAGTACTTTCCTTCAAATGTTTCTCAAGCTATTGAAAACTAACGTGGTTTCCCTTTGTATGTCCTTCTCCTTACCTCCCAAACGAATTCATAGGATGGGTATGTTGTGCTTCTAGTCTTAGGCATGATTCACATACTTATATTAACTGTGAACATGTTTTATGTGAGGGAAATTACGAAAACGATATTCGAAGTGTAACCAAAAGCTGTTGTTGTGTGTGCATCGTGGGAAGTGGCTTTAGCCAATGTTTTTGGGTTGAATATTCATGTGTTTTTGGTGTATTTTATGTGTGTAATGTGTGTGCAATGTGGTGTTCATTATAATGAAAAATGTTGGGTTGAATAACACTCTTTTAGGTAAGTAAATTCATGAAAGAGGTGACTAAAAATGAGTGAAGAATGATAATTAAAAAATTTCAAGATTGCATACTCTCCCACAAGGTTAAATTCTGGGTTTTTAAAAAGGGAAATAAGTGAGGTCAATGGGAATTGAATCCAAGACCTCACATGTTGAGAAGGCTAAAAAATAAGAGAAAAACTTTACGGAGCTAAGGGGAATCGAACCCCTTAGCTACTGGTTTCGTGAGCCAAAGAAAAAGGAAAAATGGGGGCTGGGGGGATTCGATCCTAGCTCCTGTTTTCGCGAAAAAATAAGGGAAATGGGGCTGGGGGGGGGGGAATCTTAATCGCGGCCTACGGAGAAAAATTGAGCAAACAAGTAAATAGGAGGCGTGGGATTCAAACCCACGACCTCCCAGTACGCACGAAGGGAGAGGAAATAATGAAAAAAGAAAATGCGAGGCATGGGGATCGAACCCCTGACCTAAGCGCTGAAGGGAGATGCGAAATAACAAGGAAATAAAGTGAGGTTGTGGGGATTCGATCCCACAACCTCACTGCCACTCCCCATTTAAATAAATAAAGATAGAGGGACTGTGGGGGTTCAAACCCACCACCTCACAGCCTCCTCAGCGAAATTTTATAAAAAATAAATAGGGGGAGGGCTGTGGGGGTTGGAACCCACAACATCCATATTGTAGCGAATTTAACACTAAAAACCAAAGGGGTAGTAGGGGCTCGAACCCCCAGCCATTCGGTTATCTAAGAGTGAAATTAAAATAGAAAATTAATCCTTCAATGTACATATTGAGATTTAATTTAGAGTCTAAGGTTATGAATATTATAAATAAAATATATGAAAAATATAAATGATGTCCAAGTGATCGAAGATTTGGTTTCCCTTGCCCAAATTTCCGTATTGATGCATAAGTCATACGTAAGTAAAATATCTAAAAATAATGCCATCTATTTAGATTAAAAATTTAGATCTTGGCATATATACAAGGTACATAAGTCTTGTACTACATAATCTTAGGAAAGTAATAATCACTTAGCAAACTACGAATGAAGCCCCATGGCTTGTATGTATAGAAACATAAGTCCAACATACGTTCAAAAATAAGTGAACCTAAGATGTATGTAATGAAACGATGAACCCTAGGTGGGTTGAGTATGAGTGTAAGAAACACTAAGTGTCCAAGTTCATTGGCATATGATGAGATAAACTATGAAATGATGAAATAAGCATTCAAGTAATAAGAAGTGAGTAACTATGAAAAGAAAAGGTCCTAATAATGAAGAATGTGGTGAAAACATGACATGAGGCTAATGAATATGATGAGAGCAATCTCAAGTGATCCTAAATAAATGTTACCAATACGAACTCACCAAGGAGAGTGAAAGATAATGAAGAGACCAGTCTCTATGAACACTCTAATGAATGTATTGAGCTTAACACACTTAATACAAATGATGAGATGAGATATGATATAATGATCTATATTGTCCTCACACTAGAAGTCAATTTCCAAGACGTATGAGTTGAACATAATGGAACTTTATACTGAGTACCGATAGGCTTGCTATGAGTGGTGATGTCTTCTTTTGGGAAGGGCAAAGGTTCACGTAACTCTCATGAGATGAGATTGTCTGGCTTGCCGGGTATGGGTCTGCATACATTTCTTAGTCTTTGAACCTATACTGCCAATATAGTGCACTGGCGAGGTTAAATTTCCCATGTACTCTAGCATGTTTATTGGGTAACTTTGGCCGGTTAAAGTTAAGTAAACCATATACACTAGATTTCTTGATGCTCACATGATCTATGTCGGTTAAAGTTAAAGTTCCCAATGAATGATTGAGGCCAGCCTCAAATGAATCACATAAAGAAATGAATGATTATCCTATGAATGAAATGAAATGAAATGAAGTACATATGAATGAATGAAGCAGACTCTGTGTTTGCTAATGAAGACTTCCTAGTTGAGGTTCCATACGTTGGGACCTCATGTTGGAAATTCTTAATGTCAAGTCCATGACTTCCAAGGTCTCATGGCATATGAATGAATGATATGAAAGAAGCTATGTGTTATATGTTATGTGTAATGGTATGTACGATATGAAGATGTTACGTGCGGTGTGCAGTATGATAATTATGATGATGCATGTTACTCTCATGGCAAGACCTTCCTAATCCAATTTGGAAAGTTCACTAACTTTCCTAATATCGATTTGGCAAGTCTACTGACTTGACTTCAAAAAATCATGAAGTTAGGAAAGAGCTAATTTTTCTCATGCATGCTCGTGGTGTGTGCTTGCATACACCCATACGTGGTACAAGTATGTACTAACCCTATACATCTATACTATTTTAGGTGCAAGCACATGTGGTCGATAGAGTTGCAGGATCTTTGTCGCATCTATCCGGATGTCAGCATTCATCCGGATTTTGGTAGGTCCTCATGCTTTCGAGGATGCTAGTGTTTTCTATTCTAGCGTAGTTTTAGAGTTGAGTTAGTGGAGCATGTTCCACTAGCGTTTCTTTCCTGTTTTGATTAGACTTTGTATTGGGCCATTTTGGAAATTATAAAATCAAGGCCTAATGAACTAATTCTTTGAGTTGTTTATTTGTTTAATATTAGATGGTTAATGGTGAACGATTATAAAAGTTGTATAATGTTTAGCAAGCATTTTTAAAGAAAAAAAATTCAAATTTTCCGCTAAAATTAACCTATGTAAAGCAAGTATGAAGTAAGTAGGCTTGTTTGCGACCTCTGAGAGTTAACGACGCCGATCTCGTCTGGGGTCTAGATTCCAGTCGTGACATCTAGCACAAGCTATGACGGCCCAAACTAATCTGGTGGTGGTACCCCAAGGAAAACAACATATTAGCACCATGGCCTCTTATTTGACAGATTTCACAAGGATGAATGCCCCTACTTTCTGTTGGTCCAAAGTGGAGGAATACCGCCAATATTTCATTGATAAAGTCTACAACATCCTATTTGTTATGGGGTTGACTACCTGTTAAAAGGCCGAGTTAGCCACCTACTAACTCAAGGACGTGGCCCAAACTTGGTACGTCCAATGAAGAGAGAATAATCCTTTGAGAGATGGTCCAATGACATTGGAGACTTTCAAGAATGCTTTTCTTGATTGGTTTTTTTCTTAGGAAAAAGAGGGAATCTTAGGTGGAAGAATTCATCAACATTCGCCAAGAAAGTATGAGTTTTCTTGACTACTCTTTGAAATTTATGTAGTTTTCCAATAATGATCCTTCCTTTGTTTCCGACCCAAGGGATCATATTAGCCGCTTTGTGGCGGGAGTGTCCGATGAATTGAAAGAAAAATGTCGTTTGCCTATGCTACATGATAATATGAATATTTCTCGTCTCATGGTTCATGCTCAACATGTGAAGGAGACAAGGGTTTATAGGAAGAGAAGAGATGCCAATAGGGCAATGTCATTTGATGTTGGCTCTTCAAATAGTAGGCTTCATATCAAAGAAAAGCCTAGGTTCAAAAAAAGGTTTTCTAATTATGTTCCTTCAAAGTTTCCTAAGGCTCTTGATGATAGGGGGTCTAACGTTAAGCCTAAAAAGGGAAGGGGTACTAGTTCACCAAACAAAAATCCAACTTGTGGAAAGTCTAGCAAAAAACATTATGGTGATTGCCTCATTGGGAAGGACATTCTCTTTAGTTGTTGTAAGATATTCAAAAAGGTTAATGATTGCCCAAACTTGAAGGTTCAAAACAAAGGTAGTTGGGAAGATCAAGCAAGTGGCTCAAATGTGGCTCCTCCAAAGAGGAATCGTTTTTATGCTCTCTGCTCTAGGGGTGAGCAAGAGACTTCGCCCGATATGGTGAATGTTATGTTTAATGCTTTCTCAATTGATGCATATTCTTTACTTTAACCCGGTGGTTCCTTGTAATTCCTTACTCCTTTAGTAGCTAAAAAAATTGAAGTTTTTCCCGATATCTTGAATGAACCGTTTATGGTGTCTACCCTGGTGGGTGAGTTGGTTGTTGATAAGAGAGTATATAGAAATTGTCCTATAATTTTGCCCTATATGTTACTTATATTGAATTAGTTGAAATTGATATGGTTGATTTTGATGTCATTTTGTGAATTGATTTGTCTCATTCTTGATTCGTATCCGTAGATTGTAGACAAGGGTGGTGAAGTTTAACTTTCCTAATGAATCTGTCTTAGAATGGAAGAGGGAAAATTTTATTCCTCGAGGTCGTATCATTTCTTGTCTAAAGGCTTGTAAGATGATATCTAAAGGGTTTAATACAATATAGTAAGATTCAAAGATTTAGACTCCGAAGTTCCTCCCATAGAGTTGGTCCCCATAGTGAGGGAATTTCCGGAGGTCTTCACTAATGATCTTCCTGGTGTTCCTCTCGAATGGGAAATTTATTTTGGTATCGACTTATTACAAGATAAAAACACCATTTCAATTCATCCTTCTCGCAGGCTCCGGACGAATTAAAAGAGTGGAAGGCACAACTCAAAGATTTACAAGACAAGGGTTTCATTCGGCTTAGTATTTCTCAATGGGTGCTCCGGTATGGTTTGTGAAAAAAAGGATGGGTCCCTCAGGATGTTTATCAATTACCATCAACTCTACAATATCAATACCAAGAACAAGTATCCTCTCCCTCAGATTGATGATTTATTTGATCAACTACAAGGTGCAAGCTACTTTTAAAAGATAGACTTGAGATCGGGATCACCAACTTAGGGTGAGAGGTGAAGATAATCCAAAAACAACTTTTTGTACTAGATATGGTCATTATGAGTTCCTAGTCATGTTGTTTGGATTCTCTAATGCCTGACATCGTTTATGGATCTCATGAATAGGGTGTTTCAAAAATATCTTGATGAATTTGTGATTGTTTTTATTGATGATACTTTGTAGTATTCTAAGAGTGAGGGTGATCATATGAGGAATTCGAGGGTTGATTTTGCAAATTCTTAAGGAGAATCAACTCTTTGGAAAATATAGAAAATGCGAGTTTTGGTTGAGTTCAGTAGTGTTTCTTTGTCATATTATCTCTAGTGAAGGTCTAGAGATTGATCCAAGGAAGACCGATGCAGTGAAAAATTGGCCTGGACTTTTGGCTCCTACAGATATTAGGAGTTTCTTTGTCCAAGCCAGTTATTATAGATGTTTTATCGACGGGTTTGCATCCATTGTTTCCACTTTGACAACCTTGACTCAAAAGAATGCGTTTGAGTGGTCGGAAGCATGTGAGAGAAGCTTCCAAGTATTGAAGGATAGGCTTACATCCGCTCCCCTGTTGACTTTAACGGAGGGTACAATGGGCTTTGTGGTATATTGTGATGCATCTCAAATTGGGTTGGGGTGTGCTCTTATGTATCATGGCAAAGTATCGCCTGTGCTTCTAGGAAACTCAAGATTAATGAGAAGAATTATCCGACTAATGACCTTGAGTTAGCGGCCATTGTATTTGCCTTTAAAATATGGAGGCACTATCTGTATGGGGTTCATGTTGATGTTTATACAGACTTTAAAAGTCTGCAATACGTATTTACTCAAAAGGAGTTGAATCTCTAGCAAAGGAGATAGTTATAGTCGTTGAAAGACTACGAAATGAGTGTTCTCTATCACCCCCTAAAAGTTAATGTGGTAGTGGATTCTCTAAGTCCTTTTTCCTTGGGAAGTGTGTCTCATATGGAAGAAGCCAAGAGAAACCTAGTGAAAGATGTTCATAGGTTGGCTCGTTTGGGTGTTAGAGTGGAAGGATATCCCAATGGTAGTATTGTGGTACATTTTTACTTGAAGTCATCTTTGGTTTTTGAGGTGATGTCTAAGCAACACCTTTTTCCATTATTGATGGATTTGAAAGCATCGGTCCTTGAAAAGATGAAAGGGTCATTCATCCCAAAGGGGATAGTGTTCTTAGGTACCAAGGAAGATTTTGCGTTCCCAATGTTGATGATTTGATAAATCGGATTCTCGAGGAATCTCATGGAGCTCATTACTCTATTCATTCGTATCTACTACGATGTACCATTATCATAGAGAAGTGTCTTTGTGGGATGGGTTAAAAAGGGACATTTCGGGATTCGTTGCAAAGTGTTCAAATTGCCAAGAAGTGAAAGCCGAGCTCCAAAAGCCGGGTGGTCTGCTACAAGAAATCCAAGTTCCTACTTGGATGTGGGAAGATGTTAACATAGATTTCGTAGTTGGGTTTCCTCGGACTAGAAGACAATATGATTCTATGTGGGTGGTCGTCGATAGATTGACGAAGTTTGCTCATTTCATTCCCAATAAGTCCACTTATTCGGTGGAACATTATGCAAAAATATATATTGACAAGACAGTGAGTCTTCATGGGGTTCTTTTGTTCATCACATCGAATAGAGATACTCAATTTACATCTAGGTTTTGGAGGTCATTTCAAAGAGGTTTGGGTACTCATGTGAACTTACCCACTGCTTTAAATCCCCAAAAGGATGGTCAAGCGGAACGTACCAGTAAAAATCTTGATGATATGCTTAGAGCTTGTATCATTGACTTCAAGGGAAGTTGGGATGACAACTTTCCTTTGGTTGAGTTCTCATATAATAATAATTTCCATTCACCCATATCTACGGCTCCTTTTGAATCATTGTATGGTAGGAGGTGTAGATCTCCTATTGGATGTTTTGAGGTATGTGAGTGTTCACTTCTTGGTCCCAAATTGATTTATAAGACATTAGAGAAAGTTCATATCATAACTAAGAGTTTTGCAAACAACCTAGCGTCGGCAAAAGTCTTATGTTGATCATAGGAGAAGAGACCTTGAATTTGAAGAAGGTTATAAGGTGTATCTGAAAATTTTGCCCATGAAAGGGGTAGTTAGATTTGGCAAGAATAGGAAGTAAAGACCTTGTATGTGGGTCCTTATGAAATTTTCCAAAGGTTTGACAAGGTTGAATATGAGTTGAAACTAAATAGTGAACTATCTTCGGTTCATTCAATTTTTCATGTATGCATTCTTAAGAAGTGCATTGGTAACCTCGATTTCGTTATTCCTACTGAAGGTCGTGGTGTGAGAGAGAACCTCTCCTATTATGAGGTTCCGATGTAAATCCTTTATTGTCAAGTGAAGAGGTTGAGGAACAACGAGATTTGTTTCCATAAAAGTATTATGGAGAAACCACCTAGTTGAGGGAGCAACATGGGAGGCCGAGGCCGATATGAAGTCCCGTTATCCTCATCTCTTTGCTAATTAAAGTAAGTTGTCTCTAATAATGTGAAATACTGAATAAATTGCATATGGATTTTTTTGCAAAGATGTGCATATTCATAAAAAAGGTTTTGCTAAAAGGAAGTTTCACATAAAAAAATGCTCTTTTGCTTGATTTGCACTCATTTGTGTAATTGGAATGTTTTGGCTTATGTGAAATATATTTTTACTCATTTGTGTAATTGGAATGTTTTGGCTTATGTGAAATAATTTTTTTTGTTACATGAGATTTTTGGTTTTTTGATGTTGTCTTGAGAAGAATCGCATGGTAAATATTTAATGTCATTTTGAGCTCATCTTTATGTTGAGAAGGTAGTTCCTCATAATATATTTAGAAATCTTGATCTTTTATGTGTGGTTACTTGAGTTGATCTGAGTAATGTTGTTAATATGTGTTGAATGAAGTTATTAAGTACTCCTATGAGTTGTGTCACATTATATACAGGCTGGTTGGGCTGCTAGTCTTGAGTCTATCTCTTCCTCCCAAAAGTTTTTGTAGGCATTTAGGGACGTATGTTCTCGGGGGGGGGGGG
>NC_028644.1:14815666-14818747 GCF_001406875.1 Solanum pennellii | reverse complement strand
GGGGGGGGGGGGGGGATAATGTATCGCTCCGATAGTCTATGACCTTAACTAGAGCCTCACATGTTTATATTAGGTAAGTAACACTTTCATACGGCCTAAAATAATGTTAATAAAGAATTTAGGAAGTTTTGGACTCAAGACATCAAGAAACGTCCATGACATCCATAAGGTAGTCTAATTTAACTAGTTAAACATCCTTAGGCTTTGGGAAGGTCTACAGGTGTTGTCTGATGTGTAATATTTGATAAATGACTTTAAACAGGTAAAACATAGTATATAGGAATTTCAAGGTTCAACCCCCCAAGGGTCGCCCTAGGGGTCCACGAAAGAACCAAAACTCGGCTTGGCAAGCTGCCAAGGCAGCATCAAAATTACAGATAGAAGAAACAAGTCCGCTTCGCAAACTTGGATGGACCGCGGTCAAATTTAATGTCTACCTCGTTGGAAGGTCGCGGTCTATACTGTCTCGAAAAATAATTTAGTAAATCATGCAGGAGCAGCTCCCCGTCGCGGACTTATTCCCTTATGAAAATCTAAAAATTTGAATTCTAGTTTGACTTCATTAAAGGGTCAATTTAAGTGAGGGGTATTTTGGGTATTTCATGGAAGGTCTATATATTAATTATAAATCAGTTTTCCTCACATTTTAATCAGTCAAATCAAATCTGCAAAATCAAAAACCAAAAGCTCGCACCTCTCTCTACATTCGCTCTATTCAAATCTCTATTGAAGGAAGAAGAAAGCTTTAAGAAAAAGACCAATTTTTCTAGGATTTAAATTAAATTTAGTGGATTAATATTCATTTAGGTGTGGTTTCTTCACTCTTGGTATTCCTTTCCAGAAGAGGTCCTCTCAAAGTTGATTTCTAAAACACCCAATTCAAAGGGTTTTTATATTCTAATGAGTTCTCTTCAAAACTTTAAATTCATTATTGATCTTGATCATTTGTGATTACTTATGACTATTGAGTAGAGATTGTTGTTTAATTGATGTTAATTGATGCGATTTCATGTAGATATTGTCCCTTTCCCCAAATTCCCCAAATCTTGGATCTTGCTTATTAATTGATGGAAATTGATCAGTCCATTTATTGATAGACTTGTTTCATCTCTTTTAATTCAGTCATTGACTGCCTAGGGTAATATATAATAGGGAGTGGATCTATTTCTTGAAAAATTCAAGATGAACCCTTTTCGCCCTAACCTTAGGTTGTGAATTGAAGTTAGTTGGATAATGCTGATGCAATTGAATTTATTATTATGTTAATTACTATTGGCTGACGATCTTACACCCATTATTGGGTTGAATTGGATTGTTAATGGCAAAACCTTGTTGATAGCTTATGAAGGAGATTGGGGTAAGTCTTGTTATCTCAATCCTTTACTTCAATTATGATTACTTGTTTCTAGTGATGAAGTTGTATGGAATTATACCTTATGATAAGATTGCTTAGGGTTGGTATGATGTTGAATTAAAATGTCTTGAATTATGACTTGTGAGTTTTTCGCTAAGATATAATGATATAAGGATGGTGACGATATACCTATGTGCCTTATTATAATGTGAATGTGAATGTGCTAATCTCACGTGTGTGAATTGCAATGAAAGGAGACTACTCGTACAATTCTTATTGATCTATGATGATTATTATACAAGGGATACACTCTTTGACCTAAATTAAGCTATGATTATTTAAAAAGGCTTATATATATTTGAAAACGGAATCTAGCTTAGCACCGAGTGAATTTGTTGGTGATGGACGATGCCTTCCAAAGGAGAAAACGTAGGGTTCACCATGGTTCTCATGGGGTGGATATCCTCATAGTCCAAAAAGGTAATAGAGTAGTGTTTCCATGACAGCCCCCAAGATCCATAAACTATGTTGCCACCATAGGAATACTAGATAGTGGATCTACCTAGATGCTATGTCCATATTTGGTTCTACTTTGGCCGATAGACACCCTTCCATCGGTGTAAGGCTACACAACACCGGATTCCACATATAGCTCTTGTGTCTAAGTGAGTTAAGCAAGTGTTACTTAAAGAATAATAGACCAAAGAAGTAAACACTAACTAGGGTGACATAAGAGGTTGACTATCTCAGCGAGGGGTATGACACTCTACCTATGCCTTGCACTAGTTTGCCTTGAGCGAAGCCTTAGGAGGTTGTTCTTATGTTTTTTTGATCTTATAAAGTGAATATTATGTATATGTTGATTTGAAATGTTATTGATTCTATATGGTGTTTGTTTCACTTATGAACATGTTGTTGTCCTTTATTTCTAAAGTATGATAAGGATTACTCTTGATCCTATGTTATGTAAAGTTAGGTTTTGCTAATTATCCTTTATTTGGTTTACTTGATTAAGTAGGGTTATGGGGATTTACATCGTCATTGCACTTGTAGGCTAAATGATGGATTATGGGTAAGGGTGTTGATTTTGTTATGTATTATAAACTCTTATATATTTTTACTTGACTATACTTGATGATATTAGTCTTGTGTTGTATATAGGTTTGACTTAAGAGTTATGTGTTAATTTGTGTATATGGGTTTTTGGATGTTCATAAAGAGTTTCAAAGTAAGTTAGCATATTTTGAACCAATGTCATCTTGAGAATGATTTTAATTGTTTTATGTGCATATACTCGTACTTAGTAAAAGTGTGTACGAACCATGTGTTATGTTTACTACAAAATATAGGGTCTGGCCCTTGAGCTTATATAAGGGCTTTGAAGACTTGAATATTCCCCAAGTGTTCGGTAGGTCCTCACCTTCCGAGGACAATGCCACTATAATGCTATAAATGTTTTTTTTTCTAGTAATAAGACTTATAGTTCTTCCCTTTTTATTTGGAGAAAATTGTTATATAAGCCTGTACGAGGCTTTTTGTTGCAATGAAGTATGGGTAAAGCCTAGTTTTTTGTATTCGTTTTAGATGCTTCTAATATGAGACATATTATAGACTTCCTATGAGACTATGTTCGTATACTATGTAGGTGAAATTAAAGTAGAAGACAATGTAGTGCTTCCTATTGCGACGAGTCTAAGTAAACTCCTTATATATATATATATATATAT
>NC_028644.1:14612810-14815410 GCF_001406875.1 Solanum pennellii | reverse complement strand
ATATTTTAAATCTTTTTTGTTATATATATATATATATATATATATATATATATATATGTATATATTGTGTAAGAGAGAGGTCTATGTAAACATCAATGTAGAAGAAAATGAAAACTTTTAAATTTTTTCGCATTTTTAACCTATGAATGCAATGATGTAAGCTAAGAGACTAGTCTTAGTCCTTGATGGGAAAGACGGCGCCGGTTACGTCTTAAGTGGCTCTCTGGATATGAAAGAATTGGGTTCAGCGTAGTTCTATGATTGAAAATTTGATGTTTTGTGGGACTCGCTAGATATTATTGTTGCTTGTGGAATGAGTTCCGTCCAATTGACATCTCCCAATTCCAATTGGTATCTCAAAGAATGAACTAGTTTTTGTAATCCTAGTTGAAGGGACACAAGCAAATTAATTGGAATTCGGAAGGTTCCGATCTGTATTTTGCCTTAGGGTCCATTTAGGTCATAGAATTCAACTATGGAATTAAATAATTGATGAATTTTTAACATTCTACAAGTTTTAACTTCTTGATTGTCGTGAAACATGTTTTGAAAATAAAGTCATAACGAGATTAGGTATAAGGGTCTAGATAAACTATTATGTGGTTAGTAAGAGAGAAATATGGACAACATTGCTACAAATTGATAATTTTGGGATTCTAGTGTTATCAGAGGGATATATGTGTGGTAGTGTTGAAACGATATATAATGATTCTAATATGTGTACTTCTTTGGATTAACCCAAGGTTAAATAATGATTCTCTTAGCTAAAGGGATTTTCTTTAATGTCAGAGGAACCACGACATTGTTTGCAGGGGTTCTGTTTATGTCAGGGCCTTTTGGAGGGATTTTCCCACCATGGCGAGACCGCTAGTGTGGAATTTTTCTCGCCAGAGCGAGATAGGTCGAGACAGATTCCCAACCCTATCTCGTAAGTTTTCCCCTAATCACAAATATGGACCCCAAATTGTACCCAAACTAACCCCTATAATCAAATTTAGTGTTCAACAGTCGAAAATATGTTATAAAGTGTGTTAAACTTATAGAGGACTTAGGGATATGAGGAAAAATCATCAAGCCCGTAAAGGACGGGAAAATGATAATGCATGTAGAAGAGTAGTGCATCCAGGCGAGGCGGTTGCTTGTAAAGATGGGAACGCCCCGTTATATGCTTTCCTAGGAAAAACCATGTTTGATATATTATGCATTTGTCACTAGTGCTACTCTTGTTTATGCTCGGATGACTATTGCTTGGTGTGATATGGGTTCTTCTTATTCATAGGTGTCACTTCAATTTCCATGAGATTTGATGTGGTTTCTGATATACTTTTTTCCCTAATCGATATTTCAAACACAGTTGAAAAGTTAGTCATAGTCACTCGTGTATATCGTTTTTGTCCTTTTATGGTTATGAATTTTCAGAATTGGGTTGATTAGGTTATGCTGGAGATGACTGACATGATATAATCATAGGCATTACTTGTATGTACACATATTATACCGAGCTAAATGGTAATACTATGTTGGCAACTGTAAAGAATCCGGGTAGGGTAGTATTAGAGTGGGAAGGGAGTACAACCTTATGTTTGCTAAGGTTGTATCTTTCGTGCAGGGTAGGAAACTAGTGGGGAACGATTGATTGGTGTTATTGTCTCATATTCGGGATAATGAGGTAAAATGCCCCCTCTATTGAGTCTATTATGTGGTGGCAAAATTCAGCGTTCTTAAAATTCATATCTAAGAGCTTCTTTGTAAAGGGTTAATTCGTCCTAGTGTTTCCATGTATGGTGCTCCAGTCTTGTTTGTTGGGAACAAGAAGGGTAGTATGAAACAAATGATTTATCTAAATCCATAACGGATTGGATTGATAAAGGAATGACAAGCTTTTGGATAAAGAAAATCCCAATGAGGATACTTAAGTGAAGGAAATTAAAGTATTTCAGTGAAAAAGAAATGTACCGACATTAGCCCGAGTGTGATGATAAGAGCATTGTTTTGTTTTCAGTTTAGTAACTATTATGATTGAATTGTTTGCAAAGAATTTGGGAGATTTATCTAAATGTGATCCATGATAAGCGAAGATCCATTAATTCATAAACAAAATTCCCGGTATATGTTAATGTTGATAGATAAGGTATCGTATTGTACAATTGAATTTACAATTCATATTTTTCATTGGAATTTTACATTTGTGGCAGTGTGAGGAATGATCAATTGTATCAGGTTTTAAGTATTTGAAAGAACTTACACTGGGTGAGTTGTAAATTTGATTAATGTTGACTGTTAAAGCACCTAAGAAAGGGTTTTATTTAAAAAGTGTAGTCTTAGAGTAATGTAAATGGCCAAAGTTGTTATGATGGTTGTTAGTGTTAATAATGTTGGCTTCACTAGAAGGATGTGAAGAGTATGTGGAGTCAAGTTAACCGAAATGGCATGTATCAACTTTCAAAGGAAAACCTTTCGTGTTCTTAGATAAATTTTTGTGTGACCAATTATTTTATTTTATACATGGTTCTGAGGGTGATGCACTAACTATGCTTATGTGTATTTTTTACTTTTGTTGGTGGATCTCTAACTGTGGATAAGGTGCACTGATCCGGCGATGTTCTCTTGGTTGAGTGGGATGATTGAGGAGATTAGGTTATTTTAGAGGACATATTTGGTGTCGTTTTGGAGTTGTAAAAGTATTTTATCGGTTTTACATGTACCACCTTTCTTATGAGAGTTTGTAGAAGAACAACCATGTGTTTTTATTGTTGTTCAAAATCATAATATACATCAAGTCTTCGTGGTCATCTACGACTACGCGTCGTTGAATTAGGGGATCATTTGGTCAAATAATATTCTTATTAAGAGGTAATCTATAATTAATAAGTCGATCATTTTGATATTGTTGTTAGAGGGTTTGTATGCATTGACATATCCCACGATGGGTAATTGATGTCTAAAGACCAAATCTTTATAACATGAAATCGGGGGAAATTGGATTGTGAGATTGAGATATTGGTAAGAACTATGATTGTTTAGGTTGTATGGTTATGTGTTTGTCAATTCAGGTTCAAATCTAATTGAGTATATCTTTTATTTAAGATTTTATTACGTATATGTGATAAAGGGTTTTTTGTGATGGTCATTGATAACATGTTGCAATTATGTTTACGATCAACTTTGGTGGTTATTGAGAATAGAATTGTTGTTATCTAAGTGCACATACAATAATAATAATTATCACTCGAGTACTGTGATGACTTCATTTAGGAATCAGGTCGGAATATTTATAGGCATTCAATTGATTGGATGGGGAAGAGGATTGTATCATAAAGTGAGACTAAGTTTAGATAAAGAAGACCTTCGGTATAAAAAAGAATCGGTAGAAATTCATGGTCATGATGTTTGGAAGTTAAGGACATACAAGAAAAGTACACCCAATAACTCGACTTTTCAAAAACTAATTTACATGTACGCTTACTATAACCGTCTTTCCCAGCTGATCACTCAGGATTAGTGATACACCTCGAAAATCCAATGAGTTATGATAGAGCTTTGGATGGAGTGTAACACATTTAAAAGGGTTTAAATGGTGTTTATATACCTAAAATAGTGTAATTAAGTTAGGATATATGTGTCAAGGAATGACCATAACATCCGTAGACTAGTGAAAGTGATCTACTGTGAGTTTAAGTCTTGCAAAGGGTTTGAAGAGTTTTATGAGGGATAAACCTTGTAAAATATTTTAGAATACATATTAGTTTGTGTTTAGGGTCAGAACCAACGGGAATGACTTCCCAAGGACAACCATAATAGTCCTTAAGGAGGACCCAAACAATTGACTCAAAATTTCGCAAAAAATAGCAAGTGAACCATAAAAGCATTTTCGATCCGTTAAAGAACTCACGCCCCCTAGATGGTGGTCGCGAGTCCACACTTAGAATCTTGGGGCTTGGGTCCATCCATCTAGTCTCTGACACAGACGACCCAGACGAGTCATTAATGGTGGGTGTGGCTGAAAGCTTGTGCAAGAAATGATCAAGCCAAGGGTAGTTTGGTAAATTCAACCCTTTGCCATTTGAGTGAAGGGACGGGTTTCATATGTTATTTTAGGTATATTAAAGTATTTGAAGTCTTAAAACAAGTGATATACCTTAAACTCCCAAAACTTAAAAGCTCTAACTTCTTTTTAAATTCTATTTATAACCAAGGACTGTATTGACGAATAAAGTAAAAGCTTCAAGTAGGGTTCATGAACTAGGATTTTCTTCACCTGTCATTAATGATTCACAAGGTATGCGAACTCTTCACTCTTGGTACTCCTTTCACCAAGAGGTTCCTTCAAATTGATTTCAATGTTCTTCCAAATTTCTAGATTTCACTCAATCTCGTGGGCCACATTGAAACATGACTTATTTGGTCCAGAATTGATTAATAATGACTAATTATGAATTAATTGATGTTTTATCATAGGTTTTATTTAACTAATTCCTCAAAGAACCGTGAATGTCCCTCTTCTACTAACCCTAACTCTTGAATTATGTTGATTAGCAAATAGAGGTGATCTAATTGATTATGTTCTTTTTTAATTGACTATTGTATTATGATGATGATAATTAATTTGAGGGAGAAATGTCATGGACTTAAGAATAAAGTCCTTAAAGTGTTTCTTGGAGGCCATTTGAAAGATCTTCAAGGTCATGAATATTCTATTGTAGTATTGTTGGCTTATCTTGGATAATGTTTATGAATTGAAGTATGAATGATAACGTTATGAATGTAATGATCATGCTATGCATGTGATGTTTGTGAGTTTATGTTTGTTGTGCTAATGTATGGGATTAAAGGTAATTTCCATGTACATCTTATAAATATGTTACGAATTAATGTTATTATTTGATGTTGGGTTGTCATGAAAAGACTTTCTCATCCAAAAACCAATGAGCTATGTATACGTTGTATGAGGGTTGAACTCCTAAGACCTATGTTATGAATTGATGTTTTAGAAAGAGTTAAAGACACATAAAAAAGAGAATTTATCTTAGCAACCGAGAGTATATGCATGAGAGGGCTCTCTTCAAGAGAAAGCTTTCCCTGATGTTCTTATGAGATGGAAACTACAATGCTATCTATGAAACCTACATAGGATGTACTTATTTGATCCACCGAGATACTATTATGAATATTGATGTCTTACCTTGCAAGTAGAATGCCCTCTTTTTGGTGTGAGGGTTGACACCGAATTTCATGTAGCTCGCATGTTCTACGTCAGTTATTGTGAAATTTCCCAAATGCTAAAATGAACTAATGGATGTAAGAAGATGAACACTAACTACGACTACTTAAGAGGTTTTACTTAGGGTAGGTAAGGGTATGGGATTTTACCTATATATTGCAGAAGTGGACCTGGAGGGGAATTCATGGCTGGGTTTTTTATGTATATATGTTATGAAAGATATGGATGATGTTGGTTTCACTTGATATTCATGATATTGGTCTAAATTGGTATACATTGTATGTACCACACTTCTTATGATTAGGTTTGAGGTAAAAGACAATGCTTGCGGTATCTTTGTTAGGTTAATTTGTTTATGTGGTGTTATGGGGCTTGACATAAACATTGCACTAGTGGACTTGGATTGATTTTATGACTAAGGTGTTATGTTGTATTGATAAAATGGACAATAAATATGAAATGTTGACTATGGTTTTATTTTGATGTTACTCTTGAACATGAATATGAATATGTCTTATTGTCATTGGTGATGTGGACATGTTTATGTTCTTGGAATGTGCATAAAGGCTTTAAAGTGAACTTAGCATGCTTATAAACAAAATTTCCCTTTGTGCATGCTTACAAATGTTGTACTTGCATATGTTTCTACACTTAGTACATGTGTTTTGTACTAACCAATATCTCTTCCATTTTCTACTCAAAGTGTAGGTTTTTTCCATTGAGGTTATTATACTCATTTCTTGAAGACACTTTGATTGATATTCCCAAATTGGTGAGTTCTCAAGTCCAAGGATAGAGATGCTTGATTCCACTATCCTTATTGAAAGACTATATTGTAATTCGTATAATAAGACTTACCGTTGATCAAAGGACTATGTCCCAATTTTCATACTGATATGTTTATATGGCTATGTGAGACAAGTTAGTCTCTTTTTTCGATATATATGAAGTGAAGTTGAACTTCAAATGAAGATTTTTAATTGTTTCGCCTTTAGTCTATCTAATTATGAAATTAAGAATGATAAGGGCTTGCCTAAGGCCTCTTCGATGACGAAGAAATTGGTTAAGTCTAGTGGGTACTCAATGGTTGTGACAAACTTAATATAAGATCATGAGATTGAGTAATATTAAGAATGATGTCTCACAAAACCACGTCTGTGTAGAGTCTTATAAATAATTGTGAAGCTCTCCACACTTATGAATGAGAGGCTATGTCATGTTTAGGAAATTCTCCTTTATTTTGGTATTCTTAACTCGTGTCTCAAGAGTCTTAATTCTATGTGCCCTTGTCTTCTATTCCTTTTCTTGTCGATATAGTATATAACTACTAGAAGGACATCTGCAAGAAGGGTTGTAAGAGGAGATTGCAAATGCGAGAGTTCATCCCTTAAACAACCAAGCTCCTCATTAAGAGCAAGTTCCGTTAGGCAGCCAACGTCCGGTTAATCCTCCGGTCATTTCGGATGAAGAAATAAGGGAGACTATCCTAAACTTGACTATAGTCATGGCTACAAAAGCTCAACCTATAAATAGTCAATCTTAGTCTATGATGGCCCAAGAAAATCTTGAAGTTGCACCCCGTGTGAATCACCGTGCTATTACCAAGACGTCATGTTTTGCAGATTTCACTAGGCGGAATCCTCCAATATTCTTTGGTTCTAAGGTAAATGAATATCCTAAATACTTTCTATATGAGGTTCGTAAGATCTTGTATGATATGGGATGAGCTCAAATGAGAAGGCTGATCTAGTGCTTATCAACTCAAGCATGTCGCTCAAACTTAGTACACTCAATGCAAGGACAATAGGTCTTTGAGAGTGGGTCCCATAAGTTGGGAAGTCTTTAGGAGGGTGTTTCTTCATGGGTTCTTTTCAAGAGATAAAATAAAGGTAAAAGTTGAGGAATTCATCAACCTTCGTCAATGGGGTATGAGTGTTCAAGAATACTCTTTGAAATTCATCAAGTTGTCCAAGTATGCTTCGTCTTTGGTGTCTAATCCTAGAGGTGTAATGTGCAATTTTTTATAGGTCTGTCTGATGATCTTGTGAAAGAGTGTCATGCGGAAAGGCTTCATGACAACATGGACCATTCTCGTTTGATGGTGCATGATCAATCAGTTGACGAGACTAGACGTAAGAAGAAGAATATCGATGCCAAGAGGGAAAGGACCTATGATGGGGGTAATTCTAAGGTTAAGTTTTACAAAACAAGGTTTAAGAACAGATTCTCCAACAAATTTTCTCCTAATGTCTCACGGGCTAAAAAGGATAAGGTATCGAACCCTAATCTTGAAGGGGTAAAGTTGGTGGTTCATCTAGTGAGAGCCCTAATTGTGTCAATTGCGAAAACAGGCACTTGGGTAAATATCTAATAGGTTGGGTAATTGTTTTGGTATTGGAAAGAGTGGCCACATGGTGAAGGATTGTCCAATGGCCAAGCCTCAAGGAAGGCAGAGTAATTAAGCACAAACAAGGGGTCTTAATTTCGACGCTCCTAAGAAGAACTGAATTCTATGGTCCCAAATCTAAGGGTGATCAAGAAGATTCTCCTAATGTTGTTACATGTATGTTGCAAGTATTTTCAATTAATGTTTATGCATTGCTAGATCCAGTGCCACTATATATTTTATAACTCCTTTAGTTACTATGAAGTTTGATGTGCTCCCCTATGTCTTAGTTGAATCTTTTTTGTTTTTTACCCCAGTGGGTGACTTAAGTGTTTCTAAAAGAGTCTATAAGGGTTGTCTTATATTATTGTTCAATATAATTACATTGGTTTATTAGATAGAGCTTGATATATTGGACTTTGATGTCATAATGGGGATAGATTTGTTACATTCTTGTTTTTCTTCAATTCATTCAAAAAGAAGGGTAGTAATTCCAATTTGTAATTATCACATTTTAGAATGAAAAGGGGGAAACTCAATCCCTAAAGGCCAAATTATTTCATGTCTAAAAGCTTGTAAGATGATTTCTAAGGGATATCTCTATAATACTGTGAGGGTCAAGGATCTTCGGCCAGAGGATCCTCTTTTATAGTCGGTCCCTATAGTGAAGGACTTTCCAAGAATCTTCACCGATGACTTTCATGAAAGTCATCCCGAACGAGATTTATTTCAGCATAGATTTTTTGTCGGATACTTAACCAATTTCAATTCTTCTTTACTTGATGGCTCCGGCCAAGTTGAATGAATTAAAAGCTCAAATCAAGGATTTTCTAAACAAGGGTACTATACAACCAAGCATATCTCTAAGGGGCGCTCTAGTGTTATTTGTCAAAAGAAAGATGGGTCTCATCGAACGTTTGTTGACTACCGACAATTATACAAGGTCACATAAAGAATAAGAATCATCTACCAAGAATTGATGATTTGTTGGATAAAATCTAAGGAAAGAGTAACTTTAAAAGATATATTTCAAGTCAGGGTATCAACAACATAGAGGTAGAGGATTTGACATTCCTAAATGGCTTTCCGTACAAGATATGGTCATTATGTGTTCCTAGTACTGTCTTTGGTCTAACTAATGCACCGGCGGCCTTCATGGACCTTATGAATATGGTGTTTTTGAATTATCATGATTCATTTGTAATTGTCTTTATTGGAGATATCTTTGTATATTCCAAGAGTGAGGATGAATATGTGGGTCATTTGAGGATAGTATTGCAAGTTCTCAAGGAGCATCAACTATTTGTTGAATAAGGTAAGTTCAAATTTTTGCTTAGGTTGATTGCTTTTCTTGGGACCATTGTATATAGTTTGGATATTGAGGTTGATCTGAAGAAGACGGAGGCAATTAAGAATTTGCCATTTTAATTGACTATTGTATTATGATGATGATAATTAATTTGAGGGAGAAATGTCATGGACTTAGAAATGAAGTCCTGAAAGTGTTTCTTGGAGGTCATTTGAAAGATCTTCAAGGTCATGAATATTCTATTGTAGTATAGTTGGCTTATCTTGGATAATGTTTATGAATTGAAGTATGAATGATAACGTTATGAATGTAATGATCATGATATGCATGTGATATTGAGTTTATGTTTGTTGTGCGAATGTGTGGGATTAAAGGTAATTTCCATGTACATCTTATAACTATGTTACGAATTAATGTTATTATTTGATGTTGGGTTGTCATGAAAAGACTTCCTCATCCAAAAACCAATGAGCTATGTATACGTTGTATGAGGGTTGAACTCCTAAGACCTATGTTATGAATTGATGTTTCAGAAAGAGTTAAAGACACATAAAAAAGAGAATTTATCTCAGCAACCGAGAGTATATGCAAGAGAGGGCTCTCTTCAAGAGAAAGCTCTCCCTGATGTTCTTATGAGATGGAATCTACAATTCTATCTATGAAACCTACATAGGATGTACCTATTTGATCCACCGAGATACTATTATGAATAGTGATGTCTTATCTTGCAATTAGAATGCCCTCTTTTTGGTGTGAGGGGTTGACACCGAATTTCATGTAGCTCGCATGTTCTACGTCAGTTATGGTGAAATTTCCCAAATGCTAAAGTGAACTAATGGAAGTAAGAAGATTAACACTAACTACCACTACTTAAGAGGTTTTACTTAGGGTAGGTAAGGGTATGGGATTTTACCCATATATTGCAGAAGTGGACCTGGAGGGGAATTCATGGCTGGGTTTTTTTATGTATATATGTTATGAAAGATATGGATGATGCTGGTTTCACTTGATATTAATGATATTGGTCTAAATTGGTATACATTGTATGTACCACACTTCTTATGATTATGTTTGAGGTAAAAGACAATGGTTGCGGTATCTTTGTTAGGTTAATTTGTTTATGTGGTGTTATGGGGCTTGACATAAACATTGCACTAGTAGATTTGGATTGATTTTATGACTAAGGTATTATGTTGTATTGATAAAGTGGACAATAAATATGAAATGTTGACTATGGTTTTATTTTGATGTTACTCTTGAACATGAATATGAATATGTCTTATTGTCATTGGTGATGTGGACATGTATATGTTCTTGGAATGTGCATAAAGGCTTTTAAAGTGAACTTAGCATGCTTATAAACAAATTTCCCTTTGTGCATGCTTACAAATGTTATACGTGCATATGTTTGCACACTTAGTACATGTGTTTTGTACTAACCGATATCTCTTCCATTTTCTACTCAAAGTGTAGGTTTTTGCCATTGAGGTTATTATACTCATTTCATGAAGAAACTTTGATTGATATTCCCAAATTGGTGAGTTGTCAAGTCCAAGGATAGTGATGCTTGATTCTAATTGTAGTTCCACTTTCCTTATTGAAAGACTATATTGTAATTCTTATGATAAGACTTATCGTTGATCACAGGACTATGTCCCAATTTTCATACTGATATGTTTATATGGCTATGTGAGACAAGTTAGTCTCTTTTTTCGATATATATGAAGTAAAGTTGAACTTCAAATGAAGATTTTTAATTGTTTCGCTTTTAGTCTATCTAGCTATGAAAATAAGAATGATAAGGGCTTGCCTAAGGCCTCTTCGATGACGAAGAAACTGGTTAAGTCTAGTGGGTACTCAATGGTTGTGACAAACTTAATATAAGATCATGAGATTGAGTAATATTAGGAATGATGTCTCACCAAACCACGTCTGTGTAGAGTCTTATAAATAATTGTGAAGCTCTCCACACTTATGAATGAGAGGCTATGTGATGTTTAGGAAATTCTCCTTTATTTTGGTACTCTTAAGTCGTGTCTCAAGAGTCTTAATTCTATGTGCCCTTGTCTTCTATTCCTTTTCTTGTCGATATAGTATATAACTACTAGAAGGACAGCTGCAAGAAGGGTTGTAAGAGGAGATTGCAAATGCGATAGTTCATCCCTTAAACAACCATGCTCCTCATTAAGAGCAAGTTCCGTTAGGCAGCCAACGTCCGGTTAATCCTCCGGTCATGTCGGATGAAGAAATAAGGGAGACTATCCTAAACTTGACTAAAGTCATGGCTACAAAAGCTTAACCTATAACTACTCAAGCTCAGGCTATGACGGCCCAAGCAAATCTTGAAGTTGCACCCCGTGTGAATCACCGTGCTATTACCAAGATGTCATGTTTGGCAGATTTCACTAGGCGGAATCCTCCAATATACTTTGGTTCTAAGGTAAATGAATATCCTAAATACTTTCTATATGAGGTTCGTAAGATCTTGTATGATATGGGGTGAGCTCAAATGAGAAGGCTGATCTAGTGCTTATCAACTCAAGCATGTCGCTCAAACTTAGTACACTCAATGCAAGGACAATAGGGCTTTGAGAGTGAGTCCCATAAGTTGGGAAGTCTTTAGGTGGGTGTTTCTTCATGGGTTCTTTTCAAGAGATAAAATAAAGGTAAAAGTTGAGGAATTCATCAACCTTCGTCAATGGGGTATGAGTGTTCAAGAATACTCCTTGAAATTCATCAAGTTGTCCAAGTATGCTTCGTCTTTGGTGTCTAATCCTAAAGGTGAAATGTGCAATTTTTTATAGGTCTGTCTGATGATCTTGTGAAAGAGTGTCATGCGGAAAGGTTTCATGACAACATGGACCATTCTCGTTTGATGGTGCATGCTCAATCAGTTGAGGAGACTAGACTTAAGAAGAAGAATATCGATGCCAAGAGGGAAAGGACCTATGATGGGGGTAATTCTAAGGTTAAGTTTGACAAAGCAAGGTTTAAGAACAGATTCTCCAACCAAGTTGCTCCTAATGTCTCACGGGCTAACAAGGATAAGGTATCTAACCCTAATCTTGAAGGGGTAAAGTTGGTGGTTCATCTAGTGAGAGCCCCAATTGTGCCAATTGCGAAAACAGGCACTTGGGTAAATATCTAATAGGTTGGGTAATTGATTTGGTAGTGGAAAGAGTGGCCACATGGTGAAGGATTGTCCAATGGCCAAGCCCCAAGGAAGGCAGAGTAATTAAGCACAAGCAAGGGGTCTTAATTTCGATGCTCCGAAGAAGAACTGAATTCTATGGTCCCAAATCTAAGGGTGATCAAGAAGATTCTCCTAATGTTGTTACATGTAAGTTGCAAGTATTTTCAATTAATGTTTATGCATTGCTAGATCCAGTGCCACTATATATTTTATAACTCCTTTAGTGACAATGAAGTTTGATGTGCTCCCCTATGTCTTAGTTGAACCTTTTTTGTTTTTTACCCCGGTGGGTGACATAAGTGTTTCTAAATGAGTCTATAAGGGCTGTCTTATATTATTGTTCAATATAATTACATTGGTTTATTAGGTAGAGCTTGATAAATTGGACTTTTATGTCATACTGGGTATAGATTGGTTACATTCTTCTTTTTCTTCAATTCATTCAAAAAGAAGGGTAGTAATTCCAATTTCGTAATGAACACATTTTAGAATGAAAAGGGGGAAACTCAATCCCTAAAGGCCAAATTATTTCATGTCTAAAAGCTTGTAAGATGATTTCTAAGAGATATCTCTATAATACTGTGAGGGTCAAGGATCTTCGGCCAGAGGATCCTGTTTTATAGTCGGTCCCTGTAGTGAATGACTTTCCAGGAATCTTCACCGATGACTTTCATGAAAGTCCTCCCGAATGAGATTTATTTAAGCATAGATTTTTTGTCGGATACTTAACCCATTTCAATTCTTCTTTACTGGATGGCTCCGGCCAAGTTGAATTAATTAAAAGCTCAACTCAAGGATTTTCTAAACAAGGGTATTATACAACCAAGCATATCTCTAAGGGGCGCTCTAGTGTTATTTGTCAAAAGAAAGATGGGTCTCTTCGAATGTTTGTTGACTACCGACAATTAAACAAGGTCACATAAAGAATAAGTATCATCTACCAAGAATTGATGATTTGTTGGATAAAATCAAAGGAAAGAGTAACTTTAAAAGATATATTTCAAGTCAGGGTATCAAAAACATAGAGGTAGAGGATTTCACATTCCTAAATGGCTTTCCGTAAAAGATATGGTCATTATGTGTTCCTAGTACTGTCTTTGGTCTAACTAATGCACCGGCGGCCTACATGGACCTTATGAATATGGTGTTTTGGAATTATCATGATTTATTTGTAATTGTCTTTATTGGAGATATCTTTGTATATTCCAAGAGTGAGGATGAATATGTGGGTCATTTGAGGATAGTATTGCAAGTTCTCAAGGAGCATCAACTATTTGTTGAATAAGGTAAGTGCAAATTTTTGCTAAGGTTGATTGCTTTTCTTGGGAGCATTGTATATAGTTTGGATATTGAGGTTGATCTGAAGAAGACGGAGGCAATTAAGAATTTGCCTAGACTACTAACATCATTGATATTCAAAGTTTCATGGTTAGTTGGGTATTATATGAGATTTGTTGACGAATTTACATTTATCGCTTCTCCATTGACTACCGTAATCCAAAAGAAAGTTAAGTTGAATATAAGGAAGCTTGTGAAAACTGCTTCAAAAAGTTTATAGATAAGCTCACCTCTATTCTGGTGTTGACCTACCGGATGATACCAAATGGTTTGTCGTGTATTGTGAAGCTTCTTGAGTAGGTTGGGGTTGTGTCCTCATGCAACATGGTAAGGTGATAGCATATTCCCCTAGGAGACTCAAGGTAAACGAAAAGAATTATCCAACCCATGATCCTGAATTAACGGTTATACTGTTTGCTTTTAAAATATCGAGACACTACTAATATGAAGTGCATATAGATCATATAAGTCTTCAATATGTGTTCACCCAAAAATATCTAAAACTCCGACAAAGAAGGTGGTTAGAACTTTTTAATGACTATGATATGAGTGTAATTTACCACCCCTAAAAAGAAAAAGTGGTTGCGAATGCTTTGAGTCAGATGTCTATTGGTAGTATGGCCCATGTTGTTGAGAGTAAGAATGTGTTATCAAAAGATGTGCATAGATTGGCCCAGTTTTTTTTATCAACTTGAAGTTTCTGCAAAAGGGGGTTTCACGGTTCGTCATAACTCCGAGTCGTCTTTGGTGGTTGAGGTGAAATCTAAGCAACATCTTTATCTTCTATTGATGAAGTGGAAGGTGTCAGTTCTTACTAAGTACAATTTGTATTTATCTCAAGGGGGGATGGGGTACTTAGGTATCAAGGTTGGTTGTACGTACCTAATGTGGATGACTTAAAAAGACAAATTTTGGGAGAGGCTCATGGTTCCTGATATTCAATTCGTTCGAGTGCCACCAAAATGATTGTCATATATTAGAGGTCCATTGGTCAAATGGTTTGAAAAGGGTGATAGATGAAATTGTGGCCAAATATCAAAATTGTCAACAAGTCGAGGCGAAACATTAAAGAACGGTACAGTTGAGTAAAGATAAAGCTATCTCACTTTGTAGTGGGAAGATATCAATATTGATTTCATTGTGGGTTCGCCTCGTACAGGAAAGAAAAAGGATTCGATTTGGATTATTATTGATAGGTTGACGAAATCACCCCATTTTATTCTCGTCAAAGCTACATATTCGATGGAAGAACATGCTAGATTATATCTGAAGGATATACTGATAATCGATGGAGTTCCTTGTCTATCATTTCATATAGGTGTACTCGATTTACTTCTAATTTTTGGAAAGCAATTCAAATTGGTCTTGGTACAAAGGTGAAACTTAGTATAACATTTCATCTAGTGGTTAGGCGGAATGAACCACACAAACCTTAGAAGATGTGTTGAGGGAATGTGTCATTCATGAATTTAAGGGTTATATGACGATCGACCATTGATTGAGTTTGCGTACAATAATAGGTACCACTTAAGCATTACCATGGAACCTTTTGAGGCTGTCTATTGAAGGATATGTAGATCTCTGATTTGCTGGTTTGAGGTAGGTGTGTTTGCTGTAATAAGTCTCAAAGCAATTTATGAGGTTATGGATATAGCATGACTCATTAGGGATGATTGAAGATTGCCCAATGTTGGCAAACATCTTACGCCGATAATAGAAAGGGGTACCTTGAGTTTATGGCAGGTGACCTTGTCTATTTGAAGATATCACCCATGAAAGGGATGATGAGGTCTGGAAAAAAGGGAAACTTAGTCCCCAGTATGCAGGAGCATATGAGATTTTGAAACGCTTCGGAAGTGTATTCTATGAGTTAAAATTACCTATTAAGTTGGCTCTAGTGCATATGGTGTTTCATGTTTCAATGCTCAAAAAGTGCATAGGTGACCCGGTGTCCATCCTTGCTGAAGATTGTTTAGAAGTTCATGCAAACCTTTTTTAATAAAGAAGACCCAATTGATATTTTAAAGCGGCAAGTGAAGAATTTGAGGATTAAGTAAGTAGCTTCCGTAAATATTCTTTGGAAGAATCAACTTGTGGATAGTGCTATATGCAAGGCCGACGGCGATATGATGTCCCGATATTCTCATCTTTTCCTTTCCCCTTCTAGTGAATGTTGAGGTTACTAATCCGTCCAAGTTTTGGTTATAAAGGGTCATAAGTGTATGTGAACTTCCATCATTTTCCTTTATGTATGCATGTTTTCTTTGAAGAAATCATGTTTCATATGTGCCTGGAATTAAACGTTCTTTATACTTCTTGGAACTTAATTATATGGTTTGAATAGTTGATTTCATGTGTTATTTCTTTCTATGGAACTGATCAAGTATGATGTAATGAAATATGTATTTGGTCCTCATTGAACATGTAGAACTATATGAGAAGGTCAATAAGGAAATTCTTCCCTACATAATGTGAAATGATGAAATATGTACATTTTTGGTAGTTGATGTAGTTCCCACCTCATTCTGATGCATTGTTGTGTTAAGAATAGATTTGACGTTCCTTAGTTTTTTATTGATTCATTACATTATATCATGTTTTGGTTGGGTTTCTATTCTTGAATCGTAAATTCCAAAAGTTGTTCAAAGTGTCATTAGAGGATGAATGTTCCCCAAGGGGGGAATATTGTTATACCGCGGAAATCCAATAACTTAAGCTTGAATTTTTAATAGAATCTAATAAGTAAAAAGGGTTAAAATGGTGTTTCTTGACTTAACCTAGTGTAATTATGATGGTTAGTAGGTATTAAAGTCAAATTTTCAAGGAACGACCATGATGTCCAGAGACTAGAAAAACTGATCTAGTGTTCCTTTAGTTCTTGCAAGGGGTTTGAAGAGATGTATGAGGGCTGAATGTTGTAAAAATGCTTAGAATATATATTGGTTCGTGTTTAGCATGAAAAAATTTGGGAAAAACTCCGCAAGGACCCTTGGGGACCCAAACAATTGGCCCAAAAATTTCAAAAAAACAGCAAGTTAACCACGAAGGAATTGACAGTCCGTCAATGGACTCACACCCCGTCAATGGTGGTCATAAGTCCACACATATAATTTTAAGGCTTTGCTCCATTTGGACAGTCTATGACAGGAATTATTGATAGTCATGATTAGCCATCAATGGGTTGACGGTCCGTCAATGGTGGGCATGGTTTGGTGGTTACCAACTGGTGCAAGAAATGACCAAGCCAAGGGTGGTTAGTTAAATACAACTCTTTGATATTTAAGTGAAGGGACGGTTTTAATTTGTTATTTTAGGTATATTAATGTATTTAACGTCATAAAAGAAGTCATAAATCTTATAACTTGCAAACCAAAAAGCTCTACCTTCTCTATAAATTCTTTATCTAAAGAAGGACTCCATTAAAGTAAAAAGTCAAAGCTTCAACTAGGGCTCAAGAACAAAAATTTTCTCCAAAAATCATTAAGGATTCAAAAGGTATGAAAATCTTCACTCTTCGGACTCTTTTCACCAAGAGGTTCCTCTAAATTGATTTTAATTATCACATCTGGGGAGCCTTCCCCATATACGTAACTGGTGCAGTTGTCCTCTTATATGACTAAGACTAGACTCTTAGCTACCATAACTACATTCATAGATAAAAATGCGGAAATTCTTAAAACTTTTTGACATCTATCTTGAGTTTTACATAACCTCTCACATACACATAATATATTCAGATCAAGTATACATATACCCTTCGTGTATGAAGATTACATAGTCTTCTTTTTTTATTCCACATAGATATATAAGATACTTAACATAGTCTTAAATGAATCTCTCATCAAATAACCGTCTAAAAGTATATCATTTGGGAATATCCCATACATCAATGGAATGAAGCCACATATAGGCTATACATTCTTTAGTAGTAAAATAAAAAGAAAAGAACTAGAAGTCTTATAGCTAGAACAAAATGAAAAGCTTGATAGTGGCATTGCCCTCGGAAAGTGAGCACCTACCCAACTTGGATGAGTGAGAATTCCAAGTCTTCCTTCAAAGTCGTCTTAAAATCCCTTCAACGACAGGAACCTAAAATGTTTGGAAATGGGAGAAAATGGGGTTAGTACACCACTTGTACTATGTATGAGACCATATGCACACACAACATGAAATCATGCTAAAAAAATGAACGTTTCATTAAAGCATGGTATTTTACATTTGGAAAGCCTTATGCATATTTAAGAACAAATACAAGTCATTAAGGCATACTCATCAAGTTAAGACAATGTTCATCTTACTAAATCTAGCCATGTCAATCATTCAAACCAACATACTAGAACATATAGTCAAGACAACACTATCATCACGTTATAAAATCAACAAGCAGGAATAAGAGTCCGTCACATCATAACCAAAGCAAGACCATTACTCATGACCCTTATTAAGTCAACTAGTGCAATTACTAATCATAGCCCCATAACTTTACTCAATCAAGTAAACCCAACAAGAACCATAAGAAATGTCCAACTTCACATAGCATATCATTAACAATAAATATCATCATACTTTAGCAATGGAGACCAAACACATGTTTATAATTGAAAATAGTCATCATATAGTATCATCAATGTTCAAGATTGTCATATAGATATCATATACAAATATAAGCATATATATATATAAGAGCATCCTCCTTAGACTTCCCTCAAGGCTAACTAGTGCAATATTTAGGTAGAGTCCCATACCCCTACCTAGACTAAGCTAAACCCCTTAGGTCGTCAAAGTTATAGTTCATCACTTTAGTTCATTTTACCTTTTAGGAACATCATAAGTTAAACGACATAGACTACATGAGCTAATGTGGAATTTGATGTCATGGAACCCTATACCGAAGGAAGGCGGACTACCTTCCAAGGTAGTACTAAAACATGAACATACAATCTAGGCGGATCCAGTAGCTAGTATTCCTATGGGGGCAACATAGTTCAAGAACTAGGAGATATAGTTGGGACCCTCTTTATGATATATGCATTGTAGTCTCCAATCNACCTTACCTAGACTAAGCTAAACCCCTTAGGTCGTCAAAGTTAGAGTTCATCACTTTAGTTCATTTTACCTTTTAGGAACATCTTAAATTAACCGACATAGACTACATGAGCTAATGTGGAATTTGATGTCATGGAACCCTATATCGGAGGAAGGCGGACTACCTTCCAAGGTAGTACTAAAACATGAACATACAATCTAGGTGGATCCACTAGCTAGTATTCCTATGGGGGCAACATAGTTCAAGAACTAGGAGATATAGTTGGGACCCTCTTTATGCTATATGCATTGTAGTCTCCAATCTCATGATTACATTAGTGATCCTACCTTCCCTATGTGGGAAGGGACACTCCTCACTCTAGTTCACTTGGTGCTAAGCTAGATTCCCTTTTGAAATGTCTTTAATGTCTTTATCAATCATCATAGCTTAATGCAGTTCATAGAGCATATCCCATCTATAATCATCAACATCATAGCTCAATACTATTCACAAGTATTGTCCTTTAATCATAATTAATACAAGTGAGGTTAGCACATTTACATAGTCATATCATAATAAGACACATTGGTAAGTTATCACCATCCTTATAACATTTGCATCTTAGCAAACAACTAACAATCCATGGTTCAAGACATTTCAATTCAACATCATACCAACCCTATCAATCTTAATATAAGGTATTCTTCGGTACATCATCATCACTTAATCACAAGTAACTATAATTGATGTAAAGAATAGAGATCACAAGACTTACTCAATCTCTTCATATAGCCATCATCAAGGTCTTACCGTCAATCCTCAAATCAACCAAATAATGGGTGTAATATCATCATACAATAGTAACCAACAGAATAACAAGGCCAATCGAATCATTATACAAAAACTCATAACTAGTTCATAGCGTAGAGTTAGAGACATAGATCAAGTTCATAGTCTACTTCATAATATGGGTAAATTACTCAAGAAATAGCATAATTGGATTACCATATATCATAATTTATCCATAATTAGCATAATAAAAACATACGTAAGTAATTCATGCACTAACCAAGACATGAGTGGATAATATACAATTCCGTTCAAGATCACAACCTAGGGTTAAGGGAGATAGATCATCTTCAACAATTGAGACCAAGCAATTCACAAGATCAATTTCGTATTGGGAGAAAACCCACTTGAATTTCATGTTTTGAAATCATCTTGAAGGAACCCTTTGGGGAAAGAGATCCCAAAGGTGAAAGGAATCCAATACGTTGTTGATTGAGGAAGATTGATGGAAAAACTTGACCTATAAAAGCCCTATAAACCTCCTGACCTTGTTTTTTATTTTGTTCTTCTACTTGGGAGTGAGAATGAAGAGAGAAGGAGGAGCTTATTTCATTATTGGGAATTACGAGGGCTTAAGTTAGTTTAATAAGGTTAGGATATTATATAGGTCATTAACCAACTCAATTAGACCTCCCTTAACCTATAACTAAATAACTAACCCCCTAATTAAAGAACATACCTAACTTAAAAACGTTTAGAAAAACAGTGGACTCACGAACGAGACAACGATGGATGCCTTTTTTCTCAAACGACGGCCCAGGGAGCATCCTTCCTATTGGTCCATCGTTTTGGTCAGAGACTCTCCTGAAAAGGAATTTCTCAAATTTGGCTAAGTTTCCATCGACACCCCATCGGTTGGACCACGCTTTGTCGATGGCCTTCGTTGGTGACACTTTTTTTTGACAACTTTTAGCCACTCTTGCAAGGGTCTTCCTCGAGGGTCCTTGGTTGTTCCTTGGGGAGTCGTACCGAGATTTTTCGACTATAAACTAACTAAAATACGTTTTAGATAGTATTCCACCAAAAATCATCATTTTCCAACTCCTAATACTTCATCGATTAAGCTAAGGCACACTAGTACCTCATTTAACTAGTTTCTGGACTTCATAGACGTTCTTTGATGTTTTGATTTTCAATCTTTGTAATTGACTTATACATACTATTTTGGAACTTAAGGAAGTGACACAACCTTTAGAAACTCATATTATGCTCTAAAACACGTCTTAAACTTTTGGAATATTACATTATCCCCCCCTTAGGAACATTTGTCCCCGTATGACACTAAAATTCTTAAAAATGAAGGAATAGATGCAAGACTAGAAGCCTTACAACATCAACATAACAACATGAGTTAAAAGATCAATCATGGTATTACATATAGAAGTTAAACACTTCATTTAGTACACATAAATCTCAATCATCACAATATGAGGAATTTCCTTCTCATAATAACATGAGTTTAACATATCATTAAGGAGTCAATTATCCACAACTCAATCTATCAACATGCTCAATATCATTTCATAAAGACTCACTATATCAAAATGTAACACATAACTCAAAACAAGTAAAATTGAAAATTTTCAAGTTTGTAGGCATAGCTACACTGTAATTCACTGTAACATAAACATTTTTGCAAAACGTCACCAAAAATTAAAAAAAAAACTTCAAATTTATTCATTATTTTCACTACAAGTAGGAATCACTAACCTTAGTTATAAAATAGATGAGGGTATCATGATTTCATGTCGACCTCGACCTTCCATATTGCATCCTCAACTAGATGATTCTTCCATAACACATTTACGAAAGTCACCTCTTTGTTCCTTAACTTATTAACTTGTCTATCAAGGGTTCGAACAGGAACCACCTCATAGGAGAGGTTCTCTTGAACACCTACACCTTCAATAGGAATAATGGACTCGTGATCACCTATAAATTTGTTAAGAATGGAAACATGGAACATTGGATGAACCGAAGCCAATTCACTAGGAAACCTCAACTCATATGCAACCTTACCAATATTTTGTATGATTTTATAGGGACCCACATAAAAAGTACTCAACTTTCCTTTCTTGCAAAATCTGACCACCCCTTTCATAGGCAAAACATTTAGATAGACTTTATTACCTTCTTCAAACTTTAATTCTCTTTTCCTATGTTCGGCATAAGACTTTTGCCGGATATAGGCTTTTTTCAAGCTATTCCTAATGATATGAACCTTCTCCAAATTTTTATAAATAAAATCGTGACCTAAGTTAAGACTCACCCACTTCAAACAATCCAATTGGATATATACATATCCTAGAATACAAGGCTTCATAAGGTGCCACAGATATAGACAAATGGTAATTATTTTTTAAGCAAACTCCACCAAGGGCAACTGCTTAGCCTAATTTCCCTTGAAATTAATTATACAACCTCTAAGAATATCCTAAAGGATTTGTATAGGACCCTCCACTTCGCCATTCGTTTTAGGATGAAAAGCGGTACTTAGCTTCACCTTGGTACCCAACCGGTTTTGGATTGACCTCCAAAACTTAGATGTTAATGGTGAACCTCTATCTGATATGATGGAATGTGGAATGCCCTGGCGACACACAATTTCATCAATGAATATCCTCTAATAATCCTCCACCGAGTAAGTAGACTTGACAGTAATGAAATGATCAAATTTGGTCAACCTATCCATAACCACCCATACAAAGTCATATTGCTTTTGTGTCTGAGCAAACCTACCACAAAATTTATATTGATGTCTTCCCACTTCCAAGTAGGAACTTGGATTTCTTAGAATAGAACACCCGACTTTTGGTGTTCGGCTTTTATTTGTTGGAAATTTGGACACTTTGTAATAAAATCCACTAGGTCCTTCTTCATGCCTTCCCACAAAATACTTCCCTAAGGTCATGGTACATCTTTGTCGAACCCGGATGAATGGAGTAACGGGACCCATGAGCTTCCTCAAGAATCCGATTCCTCAAACCCTCTACATTGGGAACACACAACTTTTCATGATACCTCAAAACATCACCCCCCTAAAGAGAATGACTCATGAAGTTTCTATGAACCGACTCCTTAAACTCCATCAATGGTTGATCAAGGTGTTGCTTAGACTTCAACTCAACAACCAAAGATGACTCAAAGTTATGATGGACCATAAATCCACCATTTAGAGAATCTTCCAATCTAAAACCCAATCTAGACAACCTATGAACATCTTTCACTAGGTCTTTCTTGGATTCTTCTACATGAGACACACTACCCATGGTCATACAACTTAGAGCATCTGCAACTACATTGGCCTTTTTGAAATGGTAGAGAACACTCATGTTGTAATCTTTCACAATTTCAATCACCTTCTTTGTCGGAGATTTCTCCTTTTGAGTAAGCACATATTGTACACTCTTGTGGTCCTACACATCAACGTGAATACCATATATATAATTCCTCCATATTTTCAAGGAAAATACCACGACCTCTAACTCAAGGTCATGAGTTGGATAATTCCTCTCATGCACCTAATGTTGTCTAGTGGCTTAGGCTACTACTTTCCCATGTTACATAAGCACACACCCAAAACCCACTCGTGATCATCACCATAGAAAATGAAGCCCTTCGTACCATTTGTAAAGTCAGCACCGTAGTGGAAGTAAGCCTATCTTTCATGATTTAGAAACTTCTTTCACATGCCTCCGATCACTCAAATTTCCTACTCTTTTGGGTCAAAGTAATCAAGGGATATGCAATGGACGCAAAACTATCCACAAACCTCCTATAATATCCCTCTAGATTCAAGATACTCTGAATGTCGGTCGGAGTCGATGGTCTAGGCCAATGTTTCACCGCCACCATTTTCCTTGGATCAACCTCTACTCCCTCACTAGAGATGATATGGCCAAGAGACGCCACCAACATCAACCAAAACACACATTTGCTATTCTTGGAAAATAATTGGTTCTCCTTAAGGACTTGTAACACCACCCTCAAGTGATCCATGTGTTCACCCTAATTTTTTGAATATACAAAGATGTCATCAATAAAGACAATGACAAATTAATCTAGGATACTTTGAAAAATGTAGCCGGGGCATTAGTGAAACCAAAGGACATACTAAGAACTCATAGTTACCATATCTAGTATGAAATGCCATTTTTGGTGTTTCCTCACCTCTCACCTTAAGTTGGTGATACCCCGATATCAAGTAAATTTTAGAAAAGTATTTTCCCCTTGTAGTGGATCAAACAAGTCGTCAATCAGAGGGAGAGGATAATTGTTCCTAATAGTGACTTTATTGAGTTGGCAATAATCGATCACATTCTAAGGGACCCAACCTTCTTCTTCACAAACAAAACCTGAGCACCCAATGGAGAAATACTAGGTATAATGAAGACTTTGTCTAGTAAAAAATCCTTGAGTTGAGCCTTCAACTCTTTCAATTCGGTCGGAGCCATCCTATAAGAAGAAATTTAAATGGGTTTTGTATCTGGTAGCAAGTCAATAAAAAAATCAATTTCCCATTCGGGAGGGATTCCGAGAAGATTATTAGGAAAGACCTCTGGAAATTCCCTTACTATAGGTACTGACTCAATGGGAGTATTTTCGTTGTCTAAATATTTGACTCTTACAATGTGATATAGACACCGCTTTGAGATCATTATACAAGCCTTAACACAAGAGATGATATGATCTCTAGGAATAGAATTTCCCCCCATCCACCCTAAAAAGACTTCATTTGGAAAATTGAACTTGATAATTGTAGTTGTTCAATCAATGGAAGCAAAACCATCATGCAACTAATCCATCTCAAAAACGACATCGATATCAACCATATCAAGTTCTACTAATTAAACATGAGTAACTCTATTGGGAACTCTTATAGGACAATTTCTATTTACTCTATTTGCAACCACCAACTCACCTACTAGATTAGTTACCATGAAAGGTTCATGTAGAATATCGTTCAAAATATAAAATTTCTAGGTATGAAGGTATGAAGGTAGTAACAAAAGATAGTGTAGCACCCGGATCAAGTAAAGTATATACATCAATAGAGAATAATTGTAACATACGGATCACCACATCTGAAGAAATATCTTGTTCACCCCTTGAGCGAAGTGGATAAAAGCGATTCTTCTTTCTATGATCCACATTAGAACCACTAGCTCGGACACTACGTTTCTCTTGCCCCTTCATATTTTGGAAATCTCTAACCTTGTTTCCACTCTTGCCACACCCAATGCAATTGTCTGTCCCAACAAAGCAATCACTATAACGCTTCCTGCCACACTTTCCAAAAGTCGACTTCTTGTTTGGTGAGCTAATACCTCCTCCCTTTTGAGACTTAGGGTTAGACACCCTATCATCACGAGTCTTGGGAAATTTGGTAGGAACTTGATTAGAAGACCTCTTCTTAAGCTTAGGATTGTCTTGGATATTAAGCCTACCCTTGGAAGAACCACCATTAAAATGCCTTTACATTTTGGCATCTCTACTCTTTCTCTTAACCCTTGTCTCTTCCACTTGTTGAGCATGAACCATGAGGCAAGAAATGTTCATATTGTCATGGAGCATATCTGAATGACATTTTTCCTTCAAGTCATCCGACACTCCCATCACAAAGCAGCTTATTTCATCCCTATGATTAAAAACCAAAGAAGGTGCATACTTTGACAATTTAGTAATTTTTAAAAAGTAGTCAAGTACACTCATACCTCTTTTACGAAGGTTGATGAATTCCTCCACTTTGTCTTCCCTTTTCTCCCCAGGAAAGAACTTATAAGGAAAATCCTTCTTTAAAATCTCCCATGTCACCAGCCTACCTCTTAAAGGCCTCTTGTCTCTCGATTGAACGGACCAAGTTTGGGACACATTTTTGAGTTGGTATGTGGCTAACTCTGCCTTCTCACTAGTAGTCAACCCCATAGCATAGAGGATTTTGTATGTTTTATCAATGAATTCTTGGGGGTCTTCCTCAACTTTGGACCCATAGAAAGTAGGGGGATTCATTATAGTGAAATCCCTAAAACGGGAAGCAATGGCACCAACATGTTGGTTTGGTCGAGGTACAACCTCCTGACTAGCTAGGGCCGTGATATCTTGAGCTTGAGTAGGTACGACTTGTGCTTGAATAGTTATGGCTTGGGATATTTGGAGAAAGGTTGAGATTATGCCACCATCCGTCAAAGGAGGAGGATTAACTGAGCTTGGTCATCATTAGTAAATTCTTCAAGAGGGGGGACTTGATTGCCCCGGGGAGGAGCTCCCGCTTTGAAAATCTCTTCATCAAGTCTTCGAGCGGATGTTCATCGATTATTTATGGCTTATAATCACAATAAAAGGATTACCTACTAAGAGACATAGATTTAAGACTCTAGAGGCACGATATCATATTTCTAAGAAAAGGAGAGTTTACTAAGCATCTTATAGTTTCCTATTCATAAATGTGGCGTTCTTCACAATTATTAATAATAATCTACATAGACGTGGTTAAGTGAGACAAATACTCTAGAGATATTCAACTTTATGCTCTGATATCAATTTGGTCACATCCGGGGAGCAACCCCTAGATGTAACCGACGTCGGCGTCCTCTTTGAAGACTAAGACTATTCAATTAGCTTACATCATTACATTCATAGGTCAATAAGTGTAAAATTTTAATACTCTTTTATTTATCTTGTGGTTTGCATAAACCTGTCTCATACACATAATATATCTATATCGAGTATAAATAGACCCTTCTTATATGAAGATTACACAGTCTTATACTTTTATTCCACTTAGATATATAAGATAGTTAACATAGTCATAAATAGATGTCTCATCTCATAACCATAGAAAACAAGAGTAGATCAATTGGGCATACCACATATATCAATTTAAATAAGACACATATAGGCTATACAATCTTTAGTACTCAAATGAAAAGGAAAGAACTAGAAGTCTTATAACTAGAACAACATCAAAATCTTGATACTGGCATTGCCTCGAAATGTGAGCACCTACCCAACTTGGATGAGTGAGAATTCAAAGTCTTCCTTCAAAGTTGTCTCAGAAGACCTTCAAAGATTGGTATCTAAAATGTTGGAAAAAAGGAAGAAAATGGAGTTAATACACCTTGTACTATGTATGGGACCATATGCACACACAACATAAACTCATGCTTAAAAGGGGACATTTGATCAAAGCATGTTATTTTACATTAGGAAAGCCTTATGCACATTAAAGAAACAATACAAGTCATTAGTTATATTAATCATGTCAAGACCATGTATATCATACAAAGTCTAGCTAAGTAAATCATGCATACCAAGATACTAGAACATATAGTCAAGACAACTCTATCATCAAGTCATAACATCAACAAGCATGAATAAGAGTCCATAACCTCATAACCAAATCATTACCACTACTCATAACCCTCATTAGGTCAATTAGTGCAATAACTAAGCAAAGCCCCATAACCTTACTCAATCAAGTAAAACCAACAAGAACAATAACCAATGTCCAACTTCACCTAACATATCATGAAGAGGACATATCATATTTTAGCAATGGAGACCAAACACATGTTCATAAGTGAAACGAATCATCATATAGTATCATAAATGTGCAAGATCATCATATACATATATAAGTACATCCTCCTAATACATCCCTGAAGTCTAACTAGTGCAATGCTTAGGTAGAGTCCAATACCCCTATTTAGGTAAATCCCTTAGGTTATCCTAGTTAAAGTTCAATTTTTAGTTTATTTTAAATTTTGGGAACATCTTGCCTTAACTAACATAGAACACATGAGCTAATGTTAAATCCGGTGTCATGGAACCGTACACCGAAGGAAGGCGACTACTTGCCAAGGTAGTACCAAAACATGAACGTAGCATCTAGGTGGATCCACTAGCTAGTATTTCTTTGGGGGCAACATAGTTCAAGAACTAGGCAATATAGTTGGGACTCTCTTTATTCTACATGCATTGTAGTCTTCAATATCATAAGTACATTAGTGATCCTACCCTCCTATGTTTGAAGGGACACTTCTCACTCTAGTTCACTTGGTGCTAGGAAAGAGTCACTTTTGAAATGTCTTTAATGTCTTTATTAATCATCATAGCTTAATGTAGGTCATAGGGTCTATATCTTATATAATAATCATAATCATAGTTTAATAATAATTTCATGAGTGTTGTCCTTTCATTACAATTTATACAAGTGAGGTTAACACATTTACATAGTCACATCATAATGAGGCACGTTGGTATGTTATCACCATCATTATAACATTTAAATCTTAGGGAGCAACTCCCAATTCATAGTTCAATACATTTCAATTCAACATCATGCCACCCATATATATCTTAATATAAGGTATTCTCAATACAACATTATCACTTAATCACAAGTAACCATAGTAGAAGTAAAGAATAGAGATCACTAGACTTACTCAATCTCCTTCACAATGCCATCATCAAGGTCTTACCATCTGCCCTGAAATCAACCCAATAATTGGTGTAATATAATCACACAATATTAACCAACATAATAACACGGCCAATTTAATCATTATACAACAATTCATCACTAGTTCATTGCCTAGAATTAGAGACTTAGATCAAGTTCATAGTCTATTTCACAATCTACGTGAATTACTCAAGAACTAGCATAATTGGATTGTCATATATCACAATCTACCCATAATTAGGATAATAACAACATAGTATAGTAATTCACGCACTAACAAAGCCAATTGAGTTAATACTATACAATTCAATTCAACATCACAACCTAGGATTAAAGGGGATAGGTCATCTACTACAATGGTGACCAATATATAAAGAAGTGACATAATTTATTTATAATAAGTGTTAATCTACTCATAAGATACCAAATAAATCATAGACAAAGAAATTCACAGGAATTTATTTTGTATTGGATGAAAACATACCTAAATTTCAAGTTTTTGAAATCATCTTGAAGGAACCCTTTGAGGAAAGAGATACCAAAGGTGAAAAGAATCCTATACTTTGTTGATTAATAAAGTTGTATGTAGATACTTGAACTTTAAAGGCCCTATAACCCTCTTGAACTTGACTTCTATTGTGTTCTTCTAATTGGGAGAGTGAATGAAGAGAGACGGAGGAGCTTATTTTGGGTTTGGGAATTCTGGGGGTTTAGGTTAGTTTAATTAGGTTAGGGTCTTATATTGGTCATTAACCAACGTAATTAGAACTCCCTTAACCACTAAAGAGTTAACTAACCCCCTAACTAGATAACTTGGCTAACTTAAAAATGTGCAGCAAAACAGTGGACTCACAGACGAGACCACGATTGACGCCCCGTTTCTCAAACGACGGCCAAGGGACCAGCCGTCCTGTTGTTCCATTGTTTTTATCAGAGACTGTCCAAAATAGGCATTTCTGATATTTGTATAAGTGTCCATTGACGGTGGCAATCTACGCCATATCGATTGGACCCCGCCTCATCGATGTCCTTCGTTAGTGACACTATCTCTTGACAGCTTTTAGCCACTCTTGCAAGGGTCCTCCTCGAGGGTCCTTGGTTGGTCCTTGGGGAATCTTTCTCAAACGATTCAACTATAAACTAACTCTACTAGGTTTTAGACACCCATTAACAAAAATACATCATTTTTGACTTCTAAAACATAGTCAAATAGGCTAAGGCACACTAGCACCGTATTGTACTAGTTTCTGGACATCATGGACGTTCTTTGACGTTTAGATTTCCAAAATTGCTAAATGACTTATATATACTATTTTTGACGTTAGAAGCAACCTTTAAACACTCATGTTAGGCTCTAGAATACTTCTTAATCTTTTGGAGTGTTACATTAATGTTCTTCCAAATTTCTAGATTTCACTAAATTTTGTTAGTCACCTTTAAACTTGCAATACTTGGTCTAGAATTGATTAATAAGGATTGATTATGAATGAATAGATGTATTACCTTTGGTTTTTGACCTAATTCTTTAGAGACCCATGAATCTCCCTTTTCTCCTAACCCTAACTGTTGAATTAGGTTGATTACTAATTAGAGGTGATGTAATTAATTATGTTCTTGTTTAATTGACTATTTTATGATGATGAGAACTGATTTGAGGGATTAACGCCATGGATATAGATTGAAGTCTTTAAAGGATTTTTTGGAGGCCATTGGTAAGATCTTCAAGGTCATGAATACTCTATTATAGTATTGTTGGCTTATCTTGGATAGTGTTGATTAATTGAAGTATGAATGACGAAGTTATGAATGTAAGATCATTCATGAATATGATGTTCATGACATGATAATCTATGTATATGTTATATGATGAGTTGAAATCCTATGACCTATGTTATGCATTAATGTTTATGAAAGACTTAAAGACATACAAAAAGGAAATTTACCTTAGCAACGAAAGGATATGCAGGAGGGGGATATATTCTCGAGGAAGCTTCCCCCGATGTTCTCTAAAGATGAAACTTCAACTGCTATCTAGCATAACGAGGGTTGCTAGTAACAATCTACATATCCCTTAACTATTAATCCCACATAGGATTTAGCTAGTGGATCCACCTAGATGCTATTATTAATATTGATGTTTTACCTTTACAAGTCAGATGCTCTCTTTTTGGTGTGAGGCATTTATCTCGGATTCCATGTAGCTCACATGGTCAATGTCAGTTATGGCAAAGCTTCTCGAATGCTAAAATGAATTAATTAAACTAAGAAGATGAACAATAAATAGGATTACTTAAGAGGTGTTACTTAGTATAGGTAAGGGTATTGGACTTTACCTATACATTGGATAAGTTGACCTTAAGGGGAATTCCAGGGTAGGTTCTTATGTATATATGTTATGAAAGATATGCACGATGTATTTTTAACTTGATATTCATGATGTTGGTCTATATTTGTATGTATGGTTAGGAACACACTTGTTATGATGATGTATGAGGTAAAACCAATGCTTGTGGTAACTTTGTTAGTTTATTTGGTTTATGTGGGGTTATGAGGCTTCACATACACATTGCAGTAGTAGACTTGCATGGGGATTATGAGTAAGGTATTGTGATGTATTGATGAAATGTACACTAAATATGAAATGTTGAGTATAGTTTTATTTTTATGTTACTCTTGAACATGAATATGAATATTTCTTATTGTTATTGTTATATGGACTTGTATATGTTCTTGGAATGTGCATAATGGCTTTTAAAGTTAACTTAGCATGCTTATAAACAAAATGTACCTTTGTGCATGTTTCCACATATTTTACTTGCATGTGTTTCCATACTTTGTATATTTGGTTTGTACTAACACATATCTCTTTATCTTCTACTCAAAGTGTAGGTTCGGGTCGTTGAGGTTATTCTACTCCTTTCATGAAGAAACTTTGATTGCTCTTCATAAGTTGGTGAGTCCTCAAGTCCGAGGATGGAGATGCTTGATTCTAATTCTAGTTCCACTTTTCTTCTTGAAAGACTATATTGTAATTCGTATTATAGGGCTTGTTATTTATGTAAGGGCTAAGTCCCAAATTTCATACTCTTATGTTTAGATGGCTTTGTGAGACAAGTTAGTTTCTATTTTCAACATATGTGAATTAAAGTTGAGCTTCAAATGTTTTATATTTTTTGCTTTTATTCTATCAATTATACACTGATGAATGCTAAGGGCTTGTCTAAGGCCTCTTCAAGGACGAAGACGTCGGATACGACTAGGGGGTGCTCTCCGGTCATTACAACGAATGATGGGTAAGTTGGTATCTATTGTAATGATCGGGTTCCTTCATTAAAGAAAAAAAAACGGGGAAATTTGCGTGTGGGAAAACTTTGTTGTAATAACATGATGTTTCCCAACCTACTCCAGATTTGGACGAAATAAGAGTCTTTAATGTGTAGGAAAATATGGTAAAAATCGAGTTAGTTAATTATGATTTCTTTTAAATGATTAGTTAGATAACTTCTTGAGGAATTTGAACGACCTTAAGGTATTGAATTTTGGTGAGTAGAACTCCAAAAATAGACCTTAACAGTAACGTGTATTTTTTAGTGTTATGTAATGATGGTGTGTTAAGAAATAGGGCTTTGTAATTCTTTAATTAGCATTCTATCTCCATGTAGGCTGCTAGAGCGACGCCGCTGTAGCAGGATGGATCCTGCTATAGTGGGACAGATGTGGCTTAGGTTGGAAACAAAACCACAAAAATGTTTTATTCTATTTATTTAGACTTTGAGAGCTATGAAATGAACCAAGGTCTCTTCTTCAAAGTTTCCAACCATTATTGAGGATAAATGAAAGGTTGTAACTCCCTAAATCCATTTTTCAATCCGTAGAATCTTTTTCTGGTTAATACCGATAGGGTAGAGTATTAATCTAGCAATTATGGTTGAAAACTCCATAATATTGGTATGGGAGATCAAGGGTTTTATCAATGGTTATTAGGTTTGTTATAATTCGGATAATAAGACCGTTGATCCTTGAATATATTAATTGACTATATACCAAGCACAAACGGAAAGAATCTGCAAAGGAAAGATATAAGTGCCTGAGGGGATTCAAGCTTTGATTAGGAATAGGTCATTGTTTTGATTACAGGATTGTGTGATAGATTTTTTTTCTTGATTCATTATGATGCTTGTATGTATGAGAATGTTCAATTATTGATCACATTAATTGTAATGAGAATGAATAATTTTATGAATATTGTGCAATATAAATTACGAATGTGACTGTGTGTTGACTTAATCGGATTGTCATGTTCTGGCATAACTATTTTGGTTCGGATTGCTACGTTCATGCATAAATAAGTGGAATTGTATTGACACATTCCGGCAAAAAGATTGATCGGTTTCCATTTTCTGGCATGACTATTGGATTCTGTACCACATTCTGGTACATTAACAATTTGTGTTAGGGTTCCATGAGCAGACCATGTAATTAATTTCCATGAGAGGACCATTGAATTTTTATATATTGCTTGTTGTTGTGAACATGAACATGAACTATGACTTATAAAATCTCAAAGAGTTCTACTTAGTGTGAGCGGAGGTATTAGATTTCATTCCTGCATTGCACAAGTGCACTTTAACAATTGTCATTGTATGGTTCTCTTATTGAAGAATGTGAAATTGTTCATTGCTCGTAAATGATAATTGATATTGTATGTGTATGGTGTATGCAACTTTGTGATATTGTAATGACTGATATATGTTTCACTGAGTGGGATATCAGTGTGGTCCTAGCACTACACGTTGTTCGTGATCTGATACTGCACTTGCTATTATTTTTTTTGAGTACGTGGAATATTTCGGCGGCTATTGATAGACCTCAGCTATGTGACTGTTGAGCATGACTCGATGCAACGTTAAACAAGTTCTTTCATGATTCCAAGGATCTCTATTTTGGAAGTATACTCTATTCGGACTACGAATATTTGTGTAAGGTGATTGTTTAGTTTCGGGGTTGTACCCCTTGTTTATAGACTTGTCGTTAAAAGAGTTTTAGTACATTGACTTTCATGCTGTAGGCGTATTTTCTTCTTCTTCTTCTTCTTCTTCTGTTTAGTTATTAGACCTTTTGATTGAGTTCATAGGAACTATCTATTTCTTTTCTTAGTTTTTTATTAGTTCGTTAGTATTAACGGTTCTCCCACCAAAAAGTTAGTGTGGGTGCCACTCATCACGGTCATAGTCATGACCAAAATAAAGCAGATGATTTGCTATATAACATATTAAATGTATTGATAGTTATCAATATATATTAGTTACTCCGACTAATAGCTCATTGCATTTGTACCTCTTAGGGTACTAATTTGTTCAATGTCTATATTTATTAGTTAACTTAATAAGAAAAATATAGAATTATTTGATTTTTATTTTTAATTTTGTCCTCCGAAAATGTTCCAAGGGGATTCGGATCAAGAAACTAAGGGAAATTTGGTCCTCAGTATTTCTATATATCGTTGTTACTAATAAAGCTTACGCTATTCACACAAATTGAGAATTATTTTAGGCTAACAATAGTTATTTTGAGATTCAACTATCGTTACTAAAAGTTATTTAATGATTTAGTGTAAAAAGATTTGGGTAGGTGAACGAAGGGCCTAAAGGATAAAAGCTGCATTTGTCCCCCGATGCACGAGCTACATGTGAGGCCTGCTTAAATTTTGTTTTAGGAAAAATTAATTTTATTATTTTGAGCTTAATTAAAAAAAGTCAAAATTCATTCATATATGGATATGTACTAATAAAATCCGTGAGATTAAGGCAATATAGTGGTCGTCGTATCATGGTAATGATCTATGCCATTGGAATGTAACACTATCATTTCTTGTTTTATTCTTCTCTTTTTTCTATTCCAATCCAGAAAATATGATCCTTCCATTTTTTCTATTCAGTTTTGTTTTATGTTACTAAGTGACTCTTTGTTGTTTTCACTAGTTATTTAATCCGAAAAAATCTATGCCGAGTGAATTTTCTTTAATAATAGTATTAGTTTCAACACGCTTTATCATAGAACAAATTTTCTGTGATCATACAACATTTTTCACCCCAAATTTGTATAATTTTTAATAATTTGCAGTTTTGGGAAACTTCAACGCAATCGCTGGCACCAACTGTTAATCTAGAGGATTGTGGGGGGCGGGGGGGGGATCAACAATCAATTAAATTGTATATAAATAATACTTCATCCATATATATAAAGATTTTTAATTCCCTATTAACACATAAATTTACCTTTAAAATTTTTACAAATGTTGAGATATATTCTATTACTCTCACGTTTAGATATAATATTTACTATAGAATAATTATATATCTAGTTTTAAGAAAAGTTTTAATAGGTTATATATTCATTTATTATGTCTATCTGCATTTATAGTACATGATTTAGTGTATAGAGCTTTCGCTTACGCACAAAGGATTAAATCCTATGTTCTTATAAGTATAATGTTTTTCTAACATTCTAAGATGGAAACTGGACATGTCATTGGTACGATGGTTGCACAAAATTATATATTATTTATCATGATTATTGTAATGATATAATTTAAAATTCTTATGCTAGTGTTTTTTTTATGTGTTAAACGGGAACCGAGTAGAGATATTTTCTTTAGATGGACTGATAAGAGAATATTTTTTAACTGTTAGATGTAATTATATTCTTCATCCTAATATACTATTATAATTTTTATATATTCATGATCAATTTAATTTTTTAAAATGTTAGATTCTAGGATGATTCAATATGCCTGATGGATTGGATGATAAAAATATATATATTTGTGAAATTATAGCATCCTTCCTTAGAGAGAGCTAAATTTGGAAAGAGCTAACTTGTGATTTGTTCAAATAAGCTGAAGTTAGAGAGTTTTATGTCCACTTCAAATGACTATAACCTTTAGTACATGATTATTTAGGTATCACATAGGATATCAAATGAAGGGTCATTTGACTCTCTTTCCCATGCCACTGAATTTTGTCAATTTTAGAGTTCATATGAGAAAGATATGCCCATTTAAAATCAAAATGATCAAATGAGGGAGATATGCCAATTTTGATACATTAAGTTGAAATTTTTTTGTGATCATACAACAGATTTTACTAAAAATATGTTTATATTCAATAATTACGTAGGTTTGGAAAACATAAATGCAATTGTTGGAACTAGAGGTGGATTTAGAGGATTGTGAGGGGATCAACAATCAATTATATTGTATATATAGGACATTTCTTTTACAAAAAATATTTTATATATATATAGAGGTTATAAATTTCCTATCAAGACATCAATTGTAATGATTGGATTATGACAATGATTGGGTGCTATCGTTATAGAAATGCTAATGGGGGGAAATTTTGGCCGAAAACTTGTAGTAATATTTGANTTTGACGAAATCAATGTCATTGAAATTCCACCAAAATTGGGTAAAATTTGGGTAATTTAATTGTAAAATGTTTTAGATGAGTAGATATGTAACATGTTAAATAACCCGGAAACATTACGAAATTGTGTTTGGGTGAGTAGAACTCCCGAAACTGATCTTGGCGTGAACGGTATTTTCTGTGTGCCGTTGGTTGAAGGTGTGTTGTGAAATGGGGGTTTGAAATTCTTAAAATACCACATTATTTCCATGGGGGATGATAAGGTAGGATATCTACCCCCAAGGGGGGGGGGCTGCTATAGCAGGCGACGAGCTTTGTGGCCAGCCAGACTTGAGTTAAAGTCGTAAGTGAACCCCAAAAATATTTTATTCTGTACTTTTGGACTCTGAGAGATAGGAAACGACCACATACGAGTTCTTGCCATTTTTCCACCATTCTTGAGGCTAAAGGTAAGATGTTCCACTCTCAGAATTCATTTTTTTTTAAATGTAGAACGTAATAAGTGAGTAATTATCAATGGGGAAGAGTTTTGATCTAAAAATTATGGCGCGAAAGCCCTACTTTTTATATTGTGATCATGAGTATGATCTAGTTTTATAAAATTAATAATAATTAGGGTAATTAGTTATCGTTTATTCATTTATGTGTTATATTTATTATTTGTAGGCCAAGAATAAGAAAAAAGAATGCGGAAAGGAAATAATAAAGATTCTTAAGGTTTTATGGTTTTTTCGAGGTAAGTGGTTGTTATGATTCTATAATTTTGTGATGTATGATTGTTCTTGCTTCATTGTGTTACATGTATGTATACGAAAATTGTTTATTTATTAAACTTGGTCTGATTACGTGTGTATTCATTGCTAACCCTTATCTTTACCTCATTTTAGATATCACATTGATATATGAATAAGTTCTCACTCTTCACAAATAGACATTAGACTATTAGATAGTATCACACTAAATCTATGTTGATAATTCTTTTCTTATTAACTACCTTCTCTGTCCGACAAGTAGCAACAAGGTGAGTTATAACTGGTGCACTCGTTTAAAATACTTTTAAATGAAAGAATTATTAAGGAATCCAATCACGCTATTCAAGAATTTCTTAATTACTATTCATACTTTGTTAATAGCTCATGGTCCCCACAACCGTAGTTGTTGATTTAGTGACCCATATTAGCAAGATCACACTTTATTCTTTTAGATGAATAAATCATTGACTTAAGTAATAAGAAGAATAAACTCATGATTTCAACTTGAATTGCAAATCAAAAATCTTCAAAACGTACTTTACAAACCAATAATTGCTAGAGTTTGTAAAATTATTTTCCAAAGAAAAGAACTAAACAAGAACAGTAATGTTTAACCCCCAAAACCGAGGACTACAAACCCTATTTAAACAAAAATAGGTATTAACGAAAATGAAAACAAAATTAGAAAATAATGTTTCACCACACGTCTTCGATCTACGGCACTAACCTAAGGTCCATAATTCAATCTACGGTCCATAGGTCCCGTCCGTTGCTCAAGACTTAAGGAAAATTTCCAGTCTTCAAAAACCAACATTTTCTGACAAAATCTACGAACCAACAGTACAGACGATAGATCAATCTACGGTGCGTAGATCCTTGTCGTGGCCCTATACATAGAATTTTTACCATCAGGTACTCGAACCGAATCTTTGATAACATCGAAAGAGTGAAAGTACACTCCGTATATCAATCTACGGTCTATCGATTAATTTTGTGGTTCAACACTTAGTCAAGAATTCCCTAATGTTCCGTAGATGCCCTTTTCTGCACTTCTTTCAGTTATGTCTCAAGTTCTTCGCTCCTGAATATATTTCTTGAAAGCATAAGAAAAGCACATAAAACTCACGATACATCAATAGCCTAAACATAAAATCTTTGTTTGTCCTCGAGCGATGCACTATGACTCTAAATGAAACTTGTATAGAAGAAAACAATTCAAGAACAAGTAATCACAGGCTCTCCATCCCAACTATCTTTTTGTGTGCAAATATTTTCTCTTGGAAATGACAAGCTAATTTGTACGGACCGAAATGTGACAATGATCTACCACTCAACACGCAACATTCATTATTTCACTATTCCCAAGGTATCGACTTTCCCACAATGTCACCAGTGCCCTTAGTTTCAATGAAGTCCGTTTTCACACAGGAAATATGATTTTGAGAACAAGGGTTCATTCAACACTCACGCTCAAAAGTAGCATTGATTTATACGTAGTGCTCCATACCACATCCTTGCCCTTACTTTCACTTCTAAAACTCACGAAACTAGGTTCCAAGATCATTGTAGGACTTTCTTGGCTTGTAATGTAGACTCAGGGTCACATTTTTTATATTTTACAACTTTTAGTTACTTATTGTCCTCCCTGGCATTAAATTAGGATTTTCTACCTCATTTTGCCCTATTTTAGACATTCTCCATTTTTATCCTCTTTCCATTGATTTCTTTTAACATTAAATGTGACTTTAAATTTTGTAGCTCTTTAATTTTTCACTTTATCATTAATTTTTTGCTTTTATTTAATTTTGCTCACGTTTTTCGCACAAAGTCACATCATCTCTTTTATTTTATCTTTCAACACTGAACTCTTTGGATACCCATTTTTATATTTGCTTCCTCTTTCATAGTCACCCTCAACTTATGGATTTTTTATTACTTAAGGTGCAAAATGCCTGATGACGGATAAGTGCGAAGATTCTGGTTACTTTTGCTTTATCCACCCTCAACTTTTGCTTTTGGTCTAAGTCAAGACACATATGTCCAATGATGTACCGGGGCCAACACTATAGATTATGGTAAGGTGAGTTAGGGTTTTAAAAAGAATTAGTCTCATTAAGGATCTAATCTTTTGGATCAACGGGAACATTTATTTCATTTGGTTAAAATCTTTTAGGCGTTTGGTGGAAATTTTATAAGAAGCATCTATGATCACTTCCTAACCTCTAGAGTAATTATATTAGCAGGACTAACCGGGCAAGTTCTAGATTGTCAAAAAACTGTTTGAAGAATAATTATTCTCACACTCTCTTGGCACATAGATTCAATATAAATTTTTTTAGATTACCCAGTTCAAGTAAGAGCTTAAGTCATGAAATTATGTTTGTTAATTATCATGTCATACATAGAGCCAACACATTCAACTCAATTTAGACTATAGATTATAGAACATATCTCAATTTTTTTTAATAGGTATCATTTATTCCAAAGAAACATATGCCATCATACTTTATTCTTTCTCGTGCTTCTACAAATACAATCCTAACACATGTCGGTTTAATAGAAATAAATAAGTCTTTTGGGGAAAAAGAACAAAGGCAAGAAAAACCCAAGAGAGGATTATGAGTTGGGTAACTAAGAATTGACCCTCTTACTCGCAATCCATTTACCCCACCCCCAATAAAAATAGGTGTAACTGTTCCAATTGCACACAAAAGTAAATATTAATGGTTTGGGTGAAGCAAACCTGTGGCACATAGCACCGAAGAACAATCAACAAGAGGATGTGTGCAGTTTCCCAAACCATAGTGGACTAACTCTTGGGTCAACCTCAGTTGCGCATTCATGAGAAATCATAGCACCATCGGTAGTTTTGTCAATCAGTCTCACCGCACCTTCGTTGGTGCTCACTTCATTCCCCCTAGTTTGAAGAACCTCCGTCAGGGGCCTAGAACTTGATGCCCCAGCAGTAGTATCTCTAGCCCTTTGTTGGCGCAACTGCTCAACAAATAAAGAGGCTTTGTTGTTCTTATTCTCCTGCATGCACTCCCTATTACTAGATTTTTCCTCCTCCGTGAGCTCATTGGTGCAACAAGATCATTTCCTCTTACCTCGGGTAACTGTTGTTTCGGGCTCCTCCCCCAAGTCATTTCCATTCCATAGTATATTTAGGATTGTATCATCAACTAATGCAGAGGGTGCATCCTACGACTCAATATTTGGTGTGGCTAGGATGGTATATACATCGACTTGTAGACTAGATAACCTTGCCAGGAACCAGGTTTGATCTATAGTAGGGGTCGGTTGCTCGATGAATCTCAAGTAAAATTCATCTAATCTCTTATGAATAGCTTGGACCTTTTCATGCATTACGGCCTCCATTCTCTCCTCAAACTCAAAAATCGATTTCACTATCCCTGGCCTCACGTGGTTATGTAGAATGGTCATTTGAGCCTCTAATTTCTAGACTTAGGCAAGTGGTAGAAAAGCATCACCTGAGGGTGGGGGACTGTAGATCATCTCAGTGTCGACTTGCGGCTGAGAGGAAGAGGCAGGGGCATCATATGTGTGGGTTGGAGAAGAATGATCATTGCCCTACATCTGCTCCGCAACATCTAGGAATATTTCAACCATAAGTGTTATCTCGACATGCAACTCTGTGAAGGGTTATTCCATATTCACGTCATCAATAATGAGGCCTATATCTAGTGTCCCCATAGGTCAGATCAACTTATCACAGGGAAAAATTGGCACTCTAGCATCCCTCCATAGTTTGAAAATATGACAAGGGAAGGGATAAGTAGTAAAGGGTTTGAAAGCCCTCTCATGTATCTCCGCGATTAGAATGCAATCAAAATCATCTTGAATCCTGCCACTAATGATGCAACCATCACCTCTCTATCTCAAGTCAAAGCATTTTTGCTCTTTACGGGAGAAATTAGATTTAGAACCAAGAACAAAAAAAGTGTTTCCACACATGTGAGAGTAGCCTTTTTGATGCTCCCACCCGGTGTCGTGACCCACTTAGCCCTCTCCGCATCGATAGCAATCTGACTAGCCATCAATTTTAATAAATTCACTCTATTCTCGGATCTCTATGGGAACTCTCCTCCTCCTACAATGTCCCACATTTTTGTCAATTTCCTCCGTGTTGGACGCATAAAAGTGATCAGGTTAAAGACCACGGAGAAACAAATAAATGGTGGTCTCAAAGATGTTTATAGAAAAACAGCACAAAAGTGTAGATGTGAGGGGTGTTTCTACAGTGGGATAGGTATTCTTATGGATAGAATCCAGGAGTGATGCCATATTGGAATAGTAAAACTTCCTCACAATTTTCACATTGTAGGTGTTTGGGTAACCAGCCATCTAGTCATATTTGTGATGTTGAAATAAACAGTAGATTTTTCGCGTAGTGTTCTTGCTGCCAATGAGGACTCCGCTCTCCTTAGTGATACTCCAGACCATGTTCTCTTTTTCATTGACCATCTTGGCTTCATGATATATCTTCCATTGACCCTCTACACACCATCTATAAGGCTCGTCAACCGCCAGTGTAGGCTCAATATTAGGTGGCACTTGCACCTTTTCAAAAATGGTGGAGTGATCAGTTGAGGCATCCTTATCGTATGAACTTGAGTCGGTACCAAATCGTGGCATAGACTCGGTTGCGAAATTTGAATCAGACTCAGAAGCAGACCTAGCAAGTGACCCTATCACTGTATCCTCCTCATCAGACTGGAGGTAGTGACTACGTCAGTAATCACCTTCTTGGGTTTGTTCCTAGTGGCTTGGGGTGCTTCATGTGGTATCCTACTAGTTGTTGGGACATATTCAAGGTCCCTCTCCATATCGGGTTTGTTGAAAATCAGTTGGCAGGAAGGTCTAGTTGAGTTGGACCTACCACATTTCTAGATTGTGCTTTCTTGGAAGTCATCTTACCTATGGGGGGGTTGTTAGTAACTAAGACAAATCTAAAGCACACGTAAAATAATTCTAGAACTAATAACAAAAAAATTGAAATTTCAAACATCATGTTACACTGGCCATTTCTGGTCCGTAGATTGATCTATGGTCCATGGAACCCCTCCGTATATTTGAGGTACCAAAAATGTAATATCATATGGAAACAAAAGATGTGCATAGTGATACACTCAAACTTACTTCTCAAATAAGAAGTAAAGCGGTCGTGTCAAGTAAATAACCCAACTAGTGAGGTTGGGATCGTTCCCACGAGGAAAATAGTCTAGACTTAACTTCAACTTGTTATTACTATTGTTTGGTCAATGACTTCCTTGGAAAGTAAAAACAATAAAAAGGGGGGTTTCTAATTCTAAATGAGTGAAAATAAATAACGCAATTGAAAGAAACACTTAACAGTTTTGAATGTTGGATTTTAATCAATCAATCAAAGTAACTAGGGTTTACGTGTTCCTCACAGGTTCATAACTTGAAAATTCTAACTATAACAATTCTTTCCTAGTATCTTTCATGCAAGGTGATAAGTTATGTATTTCTAAATCCTTGGTCCGGCATCTATAAAATCTCACTCCGCACCTTGGTCCGGCTACGTGTGTTTCTTTCCTAACCCTTATCTTTACCTCTTATTAAGCATCGTATTCGATATTTGACTAAGTTATTACCTCGTACCAATCAATACTAGCCTATTAGATAGTATACACTAAATCTATGTTAATAATTCTTTTCCTATTATCTACCTCCTTGGTCCGGCAAGTAGCATTAAGGCGAGTTCTAACGTTGATCATCCGTTAAAAAGACTTCTAAGCGAAAGAATTATTAATACATGCAAGACACTATTCTAGAATTGTTATTTTAGCTAGGGTTTATCTCATTATTTGCCTATGGTTCCCACAACCCTAGTTATGGAGTTTAGTTACTCATAGCCATAAACACAATATTCAAATATATTAAATAAGAATTCATGTACTTACTTCAATGAGAAAGAATAAAATCCAAAAGTTTACTTGATTAATCACCAAAAATCACTTGTAAGAATTCTCAAAGTAATCAATAATCTCACGAAAGATCTAATGATTATCAAAAATCTCACAATACAATGTTTACCAATACGGAGTTTTTACAATCTAAGAGTCTAACTATCAGGTGTCTAACTATCGGGTGTCTAACCTCAAAAATGAGGTTTTTCGAACTATTTATAAAAAACAAAAAACCTAATTAAACAAGAATTCTAATTGCTGGAAATCTGCCAAAAAGCGGCTGGGTCGACGGACCACGCGACGGACCGTCGTGGTCACAACGGACCGTCGTGAACTCCGTGGTCCCATACTTGTGCAATTTCTTCTGCTGCTCTCTTCATTCCCCTCGACAGCAAGTATGACGGACCCATCATAGGCACAACGGTCCGTCGAGGGTCTTCGTTCCAAAACACTTCAACTCTCGGAATCTGGGTACTGGGATCACTTCTCTGATCTTCATGACGAACCTGCAGGACGGACCATCATAGCCACGACGGACCGTCACAAGCTTCTTAATCCCACATTTGGTAAGACATCCCCATCTTCCTTCAGCAGCTGCACTACGCTTCCATCTTCAGCATTTCTTCGCTCAAAATCTCCGCATTCATCTTTGGACAGATTTCCTGCAAAACAAAGAGAAACTCATATAAAAATTAACACAAAAAGGCTTTTCGGACACACTAAACATAAGGAAAAAGTATTAATTATACCGTGAAACCACGGTATATCAACACCCTCAACTTAAATTCGTTGTTTGTCCTCAAGCGACGCACTATGACTCACTACACAATCTTTGTACAATAGTATCCATGTTTTATCCTTTGCAATCATTTGGCTATCAGTCCCGATTAGTCTCATCAAATCTATGCATGCTATCACTATTAGGCTTGAATTTTGTGGGATCAGAACATGACAAAGACTCACCGTGCATTAACACCTATCCTCTTCAATTTGTCACCGAGGTGCTAACAATTCCGGTATTGCAACTAGGGTCCTCACTTTAGAACAAAATCCTCATTTTTCACACAATAATTTCAGTTTGAGTATAAGGATTTCTTTTCAACGCTCGCTCTCAGAACAAAGTCACACTCATTCATACCTATTGCCATAAGCTTGCCCTTATTTTCACTGCCTTAAGTTCGCTATACAACCCTTAGGATCACGATAGGACTTTTTTAGCTTGTAACATAGGCTCAGGGTCAGGTAGGGTATATTTTGGTATACTTTAGACTTTTTGCCCTCCTTGACATATCGGCTAAACCTTCCCTTTTTTTATCATTTTATCTCGCCCAGTTTCTCATATTCTTTCACCTCGCTATTTCTCTTCTTTTTTCATTTGTGCAAGTGACTCTCTTTTTTTTTTATTTCTTGTATATTTTCCCTTTTTTTTTTTTACTTTTCTTTCAACTAATTCTTGAGTCACTTTACTTTTATTCTTTCTTTCTCTTTGTTCTTTCAACCCCACTTTCCAGAGCATTCCTCATAAGAGCCACCCTCAACTCATGGCTTTGCCATGAGTCAAGGTACACAATACCCAAAGTTGGGTCAGGGCCATAACGAAGGTTGTTTTCTGCATTAGCCACCCTCAACTTATGCTTTTGGCATAAGCTGAGGTGCACATGTCCAAGGAGGGACCAGGGCCAACACATTGTTCCCAGAAAAGATCAGTTGGGGTGAAAAAGAAAGGTCTAATTTAAGCTCAGATTATTTGGATCAAAGAAGGATAAATTTCATTTGGTTTCTTTCATTTAGGCTAGAAATGGGCTTTGTTGAATAAGGGCCTATGATCCTTTCCTAATTGTCTATTACAGCTTACTTTCAGCAGGACTAACCAGGCAAGTTCTAGCTCAGTACCAATAGTGGACTATTCAAATTCTCCTCACACTCACTTGACATCTCATCACTATACCAGATTGTCAGACACCTAGTTCGAATTTAAGACTTAGGGTAATGCAATGGTGTAACTCTATTTCATGCTTAGAGCCACACAATTATCAGTTACTATGCCTAGTCATGCATTATTTTCCAGTTTATCAGGATATCATTTTAGCCATCATGCTCCAGAATTAAACTATGTACAAAAGATATAAACATGCCGGTTCAACAGAAAAAGTAATCAGTCTTTTGGGGAAAAAGAACACAGGCAAGAAAACCCCAAAAGAGGATAGTGAATTGGGCTACTCAGACTTCACCCTAACACTCACTATCCATTTACCCCACCCCCAACAAAAAAGCATGCAATTGTCCCCAATGCATAAAAATCTAAATACTAGAGTGGTAGGTGAAGCAAACCTGTGGCGCAAAGCGCCGTCGATCAGCAAGATGGTGGGTCCGGTTCCCCGGAACCCACGTCCTCTGCAATCTGGACACCCTCAGTGGTGTCCTCAGCAACAACCGCACCATCAGTAGTGCCTCCAGCTATATCTACAGTGCGGGAGCTAGACGCCCCAGCCGCTAACTCTGACGCTCTCATCTGGTGCGCCGCCTCCTCAGCAAGTGAGGCTCTCCGCGCAGCCTCCATCTCTCGGCGCTCCTTCTTCCTTGATCGCGCCTCGTCCTCTGCTCGACCCCTACGCCTCTTGGCACTCTCTCGAGGGGGAGGTGGTGGAATGTCAGAAGTAGCAAAAAGGGCCGCCAACACCGTGTCCTCAGCAGGCTCGACAGGAGGGGCCTCAGACTCCGGCACCCTAGCCTCTAAGATCGTGTCGATGTCTGTACGAAGACTGTCGACTGCAGCCTGAAGAGTCGCCACATCTACCGGAGGGGCTGGTCGGGCTAGCACTCTCAACTCGAAGGCGTCCAGGCGCTGGTTAACCTCAGCGATCTTCCTCTCTGTAAACTGCACCATTTTCCTCTCTAGCCGCTCTTCGGACTCATCAATCGACTTCTGCATCCACGGCTGGATATGATGCAGAAGAGTGGCCATTTGTGCCGCTAGTTTTTGGACCCTTGCAAGCGGGACCAGTGTCGGTAGAGGGGCTGTGCGAGAGGAGCTCGGGGCTGTGCTACTACCCGGGATAGACTCGACCGGGGTAGTGTTAGTTGACGGTTGTGTAGCTGTGCGGGCCTGGGCTACCGTATCAGCAAGATCATCAGCAAGTGGGGGCAGCTCTGGACGTGGCCCTCTGCGTGGGGCTAACTCATTGGCCTCATCTGTGATGAGGTCGACGTCAACGGTGCCCTGCGGGGTCTTCAGCTGATCTATGTGCCATATGGGCACACGTGCGGACCTACAAAGGGCAAAGATCATGCACGGGAAGGGGTAGGTGGTAGTGACCTTGAATGCCCTCTTGTGCATGACTGCCCGGAGAAGCCATGCGAAGTCTACCTCGAATCTGGCTATCATCGCCGCCATCAACACTGCTCGATCCCAGGTAACAATGTTGTCAGCAGCTGTGGGGGAGAGGTAGTGACGGACAAGCAGCCACAAGAACTTTGTTGTGAACGTAAGGTTGGCCTTCTTGATGGCCCCCTTCGGCTCAGTAACCCAATCGGCACCCTCTCCATCTACTGACAGGTGCAAGGCTATCCACCTCTTGGTGGTCTCTCTCAGTGCTGGCTCGCGCAAGAACTGGTCATCCTTCACTATCTGCCAGCGGTAGTCGAACTAGGCAGTTAGGGGGGTCCGAGAAGCATCAATACTCTCGCCTTATAGAAACCGGCGGATGGCTGGCAAGGAAATGTCCACCTGTACGCCCCGGACTCGGACCTGCTCCAATGGGGCCTGTTTAGCGGGGGCAGCCCGCCTATCGATCTTTGATCGGAGAGTCGCTACGTAGGATGCGTAGAACTTCCGGACCATTTCTTCGCTGAATCGTCCCAACGGACGTGCTGTCCACTCCAAGCTATGCCTGGTGAAGAGATTGTGGATTTCAGGCATCGTTGGGAGGCTCCCTGTAAGTACCCGTCGCTCCAAAGTGAGTGTCCGAGTCATTACTCCTTTATCAGTGAGGAACTTAGCGTTGGAGTAGACTTGAAACTGCCCGTCGACACACCACCGGTTGGGCTGGTCAGTGGCTGGGGTGGGGACCTGAGCTGGAGAGTCGGATGTGGAGTCTGAACTGTCAGCCTCATCAGACGAGGCCGACGCTGCAGCGGTGGCGGGTGCGTGAACCTCAGCAGAGCCAGAGGCTTCCTCGGACCATGATACTCCTAAGGAGCCAAACGCTCCTTCCGCATTTGTGGCTGACCCAGAGGGTGTGCCGGTCAGTGTGCGCTCCTCATCAGACTGGGAGGCAGTGACTACGCCGGACGCCACCTTTTTGGGTGTGGCTCTGGGAGCACGCGCAGCGCGGGAAGGGGCGGAAGTGCCTGGTGGCACGTACTCAGGGTCACGCTCATCATCAGAGCCGATGACCATGCGGGCAGACGGGGCGACAGACTTCGATCGCCCGCGTGCGTAGATGCGGTCTTTCTTGGGTGCCATAGTAGATAGTTCCTGTAAAGGATTGATATTAGTATGAGTAGTGGCAAACAAGACAAGCAAAACCATACAAAATAAAACATTGAAAATAGTGTGTCATTGATAGTGAAACTGTATCACACGACGGGCCTGGTGACGGCTCGTCGTGGCTATGACGGACCGTCATAAGGTCCGTCGTGTTTTACTTAGTCTATGTATATATAAATAACCCTGAAGGAGAGTCACTGACTGGCATGACGGTATATGCAGGACGGACCGTCACAGGTACGACTGTCCGTCGTAGGTGTCCGTCGTAGGACACTTGAAAAAAATTTGGAGACCCTTAGCAGAGGGGTCTCTGACCATCATGACGGTCGTGCAGGACGGACCGTCGTGGGTATGACGGTCCGTCACATGTGTCCGTTGAAGGACACTTAGAAAAAGTGAGAGACCCTTAGGAACAGGGTCTCTGACAACCAGAACGGTTGTGCAGGACGGGCCGTCGTGAATAAGACGGTCCGTCGTATGTGTCCGTTGGGAAACACTTGGAAAAAAAATGAGAGACCATTAGAAATAGGGTCTCTGACTACCGGAACGGTTGTGCAGGAGACGACGGTCCGTCACATGTGTCCGTTGGGACAGGGTGCTAGGGCTTTTGGAACGGACCCTACGACGATCCGTCTTCGGGGTCTCGTTCTGAGTAACAGTGATAAAACTGGGGGTACCCATGCATCCCCGATGAACCCACATGGTCTTGTAGTGTTTTGGACCTACATTTGTCTATCCCAATTATCTAGGAAACTAGCAATGCAAAATCACCTATGTCTAAGGTTGTCAACATGGCAAATTCGAACATTTTGAACCTAGGTTTAGACATAATCATATAAAGGAAACAACATACTACGAAGAACTAAGCTAAATACTAACTAGTAAACAAAAAGGAAAGATAAATGAGTATAAATTTAGAGACACATACCTTAGAAATGGATAAAAAGCAAATGGACAATTACTCATATGGAAAGGTAGACACCTACAGCAGCAGCTTCGACTAGTAGATGATAATTCTTGGGCTTTGGAGAATTGTGGGGGAACATTGATCGAGGGGGAGGATATGGAAGTTTAATAGAGAGGGAAGATGAGAGGAATAATGAATGAATGGGGTGAAATGAGGGGTTGGGGGGTTTAAATGGTCAGATTTTGAAAAAGGGTCCAGCCGGGTCGGGTCGGGTATAACTCATTAATCACACGACGGTTCCCCGACGACGGTCCATCGCAGATGTGACGACACATTGTTGGTTCCGTGTGTGTGCCCTAGTTTCAAAATAAAAGAAAAACGTACCTGGTACGACGGATGCATACGACGGTCCATCGCGGGCGCAACGGTCCGTCACTGTATCCGTCAGTGACTGCTGCAGAGTAATTTTCTGCAGAATTTCCTGGTGATGTGCCTGCAAATTTAAAGACCCATTAGTGGAAAAATGCTATCATTACTAAAAAAGACTATAGGTATTGGGTTGCCTCCCAACAAGCGCCTGATTTAATGTCGCGGCACGACTGGGGACACTTGATTACTCAGCCTTCATCAAGATGGTTTGCCTCTATTACTTTATTCCCCGATGCTTTATGCCCAAAATAGAGTTTTATTCTATCTCTATTCCTCTTAAACCACACTCCCTCCTTGACTTTTAACTCAACTGCTCCATGAGGGAATACTTGGGTAATCAAGTAAGGGCCACTCCATTTGGACTTGAGCTTGCCCGGAAGACAAGGCACCCCAGAACTGTCTACAAGCACCAAATCCCCAACCATAAACTCTTGTTTTGCATTTTTCTGTCCAGTCTCCTTCTTCATCTTTTCTTTGTGGGATATGGCAGATACCGATTGGAGCTCACCACTCTGCCTCATGGTCCTACAAATGTTGAAGGTCGCTTCTTCATTATTCAACCGAAATGTCATCTGTCCCTTCTCCATATCAACTAAGGCTCTACCTGTAGCAAGGAATGGCCTCCCAAGAATAATAGGCACTTCAAAATCGACCTCACAATCAAGAATAACAAAATCAGCCGGAAAGATGAATGACTCCACTTTTACTAGCACATCATGGAGTATCCCTATAGGCCGTTTCACTGTCCGATCAGCCATCAGTAGCCGTATCGCAGTGGGTTTTGGATCCCCCAAACCCAACTTCTTGTAAATTGAGACAGGCATGAGATTTATGCTTGCCCCCAGATTACATAATGCTTTCGCAAAATGTAATGACCCAACTGTACAAGGAATAGTGAACGCACCAGGATCTTCTTTCTTTTGTACGAGGGATCTTGTAGCAATAGAACTACAATGCTGCAGTCTATCATCATCCTCGAAAGTGACCGATCTTTTCTTGGTGACCAGATCTTTCATAAATTTGACATAACCGGGTATTTGTTCTAGAGCTTCTACAAAAGGGACATTGATAGAAAGCTGCTTCAACATTGTTATGAAACGCCGGTATTTACCATCCTCTGTCTTCTTCACTAATCTCTGAGGGAAGGGTGGTGGTGGCCTAGGCATGGGAATTACCTTGATGGGTACTTCTGCATCTTTTCCATTACTTTCCTCTGCTTCACCACTACCCTTTACCACCTTATCTTTATCCTTTCTCACATTTTCCTCAGTAGATGGCATAGGTGGGTAAATAGTTTGCCTACCTCCCCGAGTAGTGATTGCCATACAGTGCGCATCATTCTTTTGATTTTGGACAGTGTTGCTAGGAAGAGTGCCCGGTTGCCGTGTGTTCACTGTCGCAGATAATTGGGCCACTTGCAATTCGATTTGTTTAATCGAAATTGCATATGTATCAACTTTTTGCCCAATACTAGCTAAATCACCCTTTAATTCTTTAATGTACTCATCACTAGCATCGAACCTCCTCATCATATTGTGCAACATATCCTCAACTCGCGCCATACTATCTCCACCATCCCTAGGAGTAACTTCACGATTTTGAGGAGGGACATACGACCCATTCCTGTCATTTATATTAGCATAGTTACCCCTGTTAAAGTTGCTGTCGCGGTTGTAGATTCCATCTCGGACATAATGACCCTCACGATTGTAGTTACCATAGTTTCGACCTTGGTTCCCTTGACCTTGGCGCCAGTTATCCTGATTTGAGCCTTGGGCGCTTGGTCGGAAACCCCCCATCTTCTCATTTACTGCATAAGTGTCCTCCGCATAATAGCATTCATCATTAGGAGGTGGTGGTTTAGCCAAGTAGTTGACAACATTTATCTTTTCTGCACCCCAGTGACATGTTTGAGTACCAACCCAAGCTCGGTTCTCATCTGAGCCATTTCTTCACGAATCTCATCTGTGGCTGGGTTGTGAGTGGACTGCACTGCGAAGGTGTTTCTCCCTGTATCAGACTTCCTAGTACTCCAAGCTTTGTTATTCCGGGAGATTTTCTCTAATTTTTCGGCGATCTCAGCATAAGGGCATTCTCCATAAGATCCACCTGCTATAGTGTCCAACACCGCTTTGTTGTTATCATCCTGTCCCCGATAGAAGTATTCTTTCAGTGACTCATCATCTATACGGTGATTTGGAACACTTCTCAAGAATGAGGTGAATCTATCCCAAGAACTACTAACTGACTCTCCTGGTAGTGCCACAAAGTTATTCACTCTGTCTTTGTGGTTTAGTTTCTTGGAGACCGGATAGTAGCGTGATAAGAAGACATCCCTTAGTTGGTTCCAAGTAAAGATGGAGTTGTATGGGAGCTCAGTGAACCAAATAGCAGCCTCTCCCGTCAGTGAGAGAGGAAACACACTGAACCCTATTACATCTAGATCCAAATCAGGCCTCCCCACACAACTTTTACACACTGACGTTACCTTAGATATATGGGCATGTGGATCCTCAGAAGGTAGCCTTAAAAACAAACCTCTGCCAATGAGCATTTGCATCCGACTACTAGTTACCACAAAAGTGTGGCCTGTGGGTAGAGGAGGCAAAACCAGTGGCCCATCCGAATCTGCTATGTTATCATAGCCTCTGTAGTATGCTTGGGGCCGTGGAGCGGGATTTTGTCCCCTCTTTTGATGTTCACCCGGAGCATAGGGTAACATCTGACCATGAACATCAACCGGAGCTGGAATGTTCTGGTTCGGATCCTCATCATTTATTCCCAAGTTTGGATTCATATTGCGCAGTGTACGCTCTAACTCGTGATCGTAGGGAAACAAGGGTCTCTTCCTCTCCGTGTATTTGGCATACAAGGAGGATAGTTCTGAAAAGAAATCAAAAACAATAAAACAAAGTAAAATCAAGAAAATATCAACTAAACTATAGTAATAAGTTCAAGTTAATCTAAAAGCTATAATCCCCGGCAACGGCGCCAAAATTTGATACGCTCAAACTTACTTCTCAAATAAGCAGTAAAGCGGTCGTGTCAAGTAAATAACCCAACTAGTGAGGTTGGGATCGTTCCCACGAGGAAAATAGTCTAGACTTAACTTCAACTTGTTATTACTATTGTTTGGTCAATGACTTCCTTGGAAAGTAAAAACAATAAAAAGGGGGGTTTCTAATTCTAAATGAGTGAAAATAAATAACGCAATTGAAAGAAACACTTAACAGTTTTGAATGTTGGATTTTAATCAATTAATCAAAGTAACTAGGGTTTACGTGTTCCCCACAGGTTCATAACCTGATAATTCTAACTATAACAATTCTTTCCTAGTATCTTGCATGCAAGGTGATAAGTTATGTATTTCTAAATCCTTGGTCCGGCATCTAGAAAATCTCACTCCGCACCTTGGTCCGGCTACGTGTGTTGCTTTCCTAACCCTCATCTTTACCTATTATTAAGCATCGTATTTGATATTTGACTAAGTTATTACCTCGTACCAATCAATACTAGCCTATTAGATAGTATACACTAAATCTATGTTAATTATTCTATTCCTATTATCTACCTCCTTTGTCCGGCAAGTAGCATTAAGGCGAGTTCTAACGTTATTCATCCATTAAAAAGACTTCTAAGCGAAAGAATTATTAATACATGCAAGACACTATTCTAGAATTGTTATTTTAGCTAGGGTTTATCTCATTATTTGCCTATGGTTCCCACAACCCTAGTTATGGAGTTTAGTTACTCATAGCCATAAACACAATATTCAAATATATTAAATAAGAATTCATGTACTTACTTCAATGAGAAAGAATAAAATCCAAAAGGTTGCTTGATTAATCACCAAAAATCACTTGCAAGAATTCTCAAAGTAATCAATAATCTCACGAAAAGTCTAATGATTATCAAGAATCTCACAATACAATGTTTACCAATACGGAGTTTTAACAATCTAAGAGTCTAACTATCAGGTGTCTAACTATCGGGTGTCTAACCTCAAAAATGAGGTTTTTCGAACTATTTATAAAAAACAAAAAACCTAATTAAACAAGAATTCTAATTGCTGGTAATCTGCCAAAACGCAGCTGGGTAGACGGACCACGCGACGGACCGTCGTGGTCACAACGGACCGTCGTGAACTCCGTCGTCCCATACTTGTGCAATTTCTTCTGCTGCTCTCTTCATTCCCCTCGACGTCAAGTATGACGGACCGTCATAGGCACAACGGTCCGTCGAGGGTCTTCGTTCCAAAACACTTCAACTCTCGAAATTTGGGTACTGGGATCACTTATCTGATCTTCACGACGAACCTGCAGGACGGACCATCATAGCCACGACGGACCGTCACAAGCTTCGTAATCCCACACTTGGTCTGACTTCCCCATCTTCCTTCAGCAGCTGCACTACGCTGCCACCTACGGACCGTCACAAGCACGACGGACCGTCATAAGCTCCGGAGGTGGTCTCTTCTGCATTTCTTCGCTCAAAATCTCCGCATTCAGCTTTGGACAGATTTCTTGTAAAACAAAGAGAAACTCATATAAAAATTAACACAAAAAGGCTATTCAGACACACTAAACTTAAGGAAAAAGTATTAATTATACCGTGAAACCACGGTATATCACATAGCGGTCTATTGATCAATCAAAAAATCTTAGTCCGCAGCCGTAGTTTCATACTTTGTGCAATTTTCATAGTTCCTCCATCCACGGATTTGATATACGACCCGTAGACGGGGTCTCGGTGATTGGGACAGTTGCAGGTATTAGAGTAGTTCAATATGAACCCCTACCTTCATGCCATTTCCACAATACCCTAATCTATTCATGAATTAAACATCAATCATACTAGTTGTTCATTCCAAGGGTTCTAATTAATCAATTTTATAATTATTTAATTAATTATATTTGGAACCCCAAGTCAAAACTTAAATATAGACCACTTTTGCATTGTTTTTATACCATAACTACACACAATCACAGACTATTGTCCCACAGGCATTTGTACTTTAAAATTAGAATGCATTTTCAGGAACTTAACAACCAAGGTTTTGACCGGACTCTTGACTTCCTATAATCAATCTATGAATAAAAATTCAAAGTGAGAGGAAAGTGTATTACTTTACAAGTAATGCAGAGTGGGGTTATTCTTAGATGACATAATCTTGCTAGAACAGAAAATTTGCATTGTTGTATTAAACTCTGAGACAACTGTTTTGAAAATGGGAGATAAGAGGTTTTGGGGAAAATAGTAGAATTTGGGAATGTGAAGGATGAATTTGGGTGGATTATGATGTATTGTTGGTAATAAAGAGTGATTTTGTGATTGAGAATAGGTAGAAATCGTTTGAGGGAATTTTGAAGAAGTGGGAAATGATTTTTGTCTCAACCAGATACCATACCCTAAAGTTAGGGTAAAATCTCATATTGTAACTGGTGTAGTCAACCTCTCCGAGGTCTAAGCTAAGCCCTTTCATATCATTCATCGCATAAACATAGTGAAAAGTAGTGCTGAATTAATTTTTTTCACAAAACATAATATAGTCTTCAAAATCTCTTTCATATAAAAGTAAAAGAAAAATACTTAATTTCAATCTTATCATCTTAAGACACATGAATACTTGCGACGCGGCCCATACTTCAAAATACGAATAAATAAATACTTAATCTATTACAATACTTCAATAAAAAAACATAAAACACATATATGCCCTCGAGTCAAGTGAGGACATACTTCAACTTCTCTTGAACGATCTTCTAAGTCCAAGTCTTCACTTGTCAAAGCTCCTCACCTACCAAGAACTATATAGATAGATAAAAGCATGGAGTAAGTACAACCACATGTACTAAGTATGGCATTATGCATAAAAATCATGAAAACGGACTTTATTGGAAATATGCATCTTTTCTTTTTTTCAAATCATATTTTAATCATAATAACATCATTAATGAAATTAGAAACACATAAGATAATAATTAATCATCAATATTAAATTTAGGCATCACTTTACATTAAGTTCCATTAACTTTACAGTTAATTGACTTCACTGGTTCAGTGACTTACTAAACCCTTTAATAACCAACTTCTAGCACGTAATTTCGTCACTTAAAGTCATCCTAAGATTCACTTAGGCCACAGAAAGAGAGACCGCCTATACACCCTCTCTAGATGTACCTAAACAACCCTTAAGATTACTTATAATGAGTCACATACATACTTAGAAAGTATCATAAATATCAATGTATGATTCCTTTACCAAAGGTTAATTCTAAGTTTCACTTGTGTGAGTTTTGAAGCGACCGCCCATGCAATCCCTCACGCACACACTCAAGATATCCTATAGACTCCCTAGGATAGAATCATTCTCGCTAAATAACCAACACATAGATGATATGACATTCTCTTCCCAAAGGCTATCAAAAGACCTACTTAAGTAAATCAAGAAGATAACGTACATAGTGACCTCTTCAAGATTACCTAAATAATAAGACTACCTAAGTCTTAGATCATGTCCACAAAATCAACCAACTTCCCTAACTAGAGTCATCCTTAAGACATCCAAAGATAAGACATGAAGAGATCATCCCTTATGACTTCTTCACACTTTAGCTAAGGAATCCATAAGTCACATTAGATTAGGTACTAATTTATTTACATACTCCTTAACCGAAGTCATTAGTTCATTAAGACTCATACATCACATAAAGGACATTCAAATAATGATCATAGACATGGCCTAGGAACTCCACATACCACCTTCAAAGTATATTGTGCAATGTCTAGATAGTGTTCCATACCAACCACAACCTAAACTCCGTAAACTCCTCTAATGCAATTAGGTATTCCATATGATTAAAATAGGCAATAACCAACATAGATCATGATAGCTAGACATGGAATCCGGAGTTCTATCCAACTCCAATGAGGTTGTTCTACTTGCCAATTGTAGAACATGAAGGGCATACTTTGTAATCTATTCTCATAATTAACTAGAAATAACTTCCCTTACCATACTCACTCGGTGCTAGCCTTCGTTCTCATAAAGTAATTCATACATTAGGTTCACATAAAAGAGTTCCATAACAAGTTCATAACCCAATCACATTTACCATACGAAGGAACGTCCAGTAGGGATACCTCACCATGGCAGAAGAAGCTCATGATGACTTCCATAAGTATTAGGATGATGCCGTTCCAGCCAAGTAACCTTTAGTGCATCATTCCTTTACTATTAAGGATACCATTATGGCTTACGCTTCAATAATCTTAACCTTACCCTTAAGTCAAGGTTTTCACATAATAGACTCTCATATCATCATTTAAAGTGACATGTCATTCATACAGTCAAGACTAAGAGTTCTAAAATCCTAAGTGAAGACATAGCATCTTCATAATCATATATACATCAAGCGACATAAGTCAACAAAGATAAGATACCACATACTTCACTTTTAGCTCATAATGCAGGTCATTCTAGAAACAGTATAACATCTTCAAGTCATCCTATATATCATTATAACATCATTAATGTACTCCACACAGACTCACAAAGCCAAGTAGGAATAACCAAGACTTAAACCCTAACACTATACTCATAATGTCAAAGTGATTGTCTAACATGATTACTTAAGGCAACATAAGTAAAAGAGCACACATATGACTTCACATGTAGATAGACAATTTCATGCTTTACATAATAAACTACACAAATACCGACATTACTTCAAGTAGTTGCGAATAAGGCCATGCTCATCATATTGCATAAAGTAACGCCGACAAGGCCACGTCAATTGCAAGTAAGACAAATAAAACAGACACCATAAGTGGATCATACCAATCACACCAGAATCTAAGTATAATTAATATAAAATTAAAGAAAATGGGGCAGCATACCTTCATGCCCTCATCCAAACATCAATTCAATGCCAAATCAACTAATTCAACATCACAAAGCCCATACCCATGTCCATGAACAATAATTCAAAGCAATGACCATAAAACTCAATGAATATACATATATTAAGTCTAGGTTAACAATCAAATATCAATTAGATATAAATTTAATACAATTATTATATTATTAGAAATCCCATAAGAAACTACATAACAATTCAACAATATTAGCTTTATATAAAGTAACCCAAAATGTAGTCAAAATTAGGGTTCATCAATTTACATTGGTTTATACGTAATTTATGTTAAAATCATAAATTCAATATCAATTAGATCATAATTCCATGTTTAGAAATCATATATGCAAGAACCCATGGTAGAATCCCGAAATTGGAGAATTCACTTTAGAGAACTTTGAAAAACATCTTGACAGTTGGGATCCTTGATGAAACAAGTTTCAAGGATCAAAATCCATACCTCAAGGATGATAATTCTTCACTTAGACGAAGAATTTCCTCTCAAAACCCCACACCAAGCTGTTTCTTCAATTTGGACTTCAATGGAGTCTTTGGGATTTTTCTAAGAGTTTTGGGTTTTCAATTTTGAAGAATGAAGTCTTTAAGATGTTTACCCTCTATATACTTAAATAAAATACCCAAAAAAAACCTTAATAATCCTCCAATGACTTAATTTATAACTGGGGTGAATTTACCAATTAACCCCTCACTTGGTTGCCGCCTGCGCAAGAACACAGGTGTGTGCGACGCCTGGCCTTGACGAGGCGTCACATCCACGACGGGGCATCACAGCCCTCCGTTGATAGCTACAGTGGATGAACAAAGTTCCAAACTTCACCCTTGGTTAATTCCCGCACGACTGAACCCTCTACAGGGAGTCATCAGGACAACAGGCCGTTGATTTCTCCGTCGCTAAGGTCTTCCTGGGACTGTTTTGGCAACAGGTTTGGGTTCTTCCTCAAGGACCCTTTGATGGTCCTTAGGGATAATTTCCTGGACGTTTCCCACCCAAATGTGATATTATATAAGTTTAACACCTCGCACATTAATCTCATCCAAAACGAACACGTAAACTCAACGAAACTTGCCTAGACGTAGAAGGTCGACCCAAGGCATATCTTTCAAATGCCTTGGACGTTCTTGGTCGTTTGACTATAAATCATATATTAACTCAATTAATAACCTTAAAACATTATGAAATTCATATAAACACATAGAACCATATAAGAGACATTTAGGTGACTTAGTCGTCGAACGACTTAGTCGTCCCTTGCGTTTGACTTCCAACACCCCTAATACTTTAGCTACTGCCTAAATACCATATATTAGATATATTTAGGAACTTAGAACATCAATACCAACATGTTAAGATCTATTTAACCTAGACCATTTTTGAGGTCTTAAAATCTCCCCCACTCGGACAACATTCGTTCTTGAATGAGACTTGTCACTCTCCGAACACATCAAGGATTAGAGACTCATCTAGAAGCTAATAACAATTCTATAATACAAATAATCAACAAGAAAACATTAATTTCACATAGTCAAGTGATTCACAACACAAAAAGAAATTAGCATACAGTTCTATAACTCATTATGGTACAAAACTCACATACTTCATCCCTAATAACAAAAACTCATTTTATATTAAATATAATGATTATATATATCAGTTCTAACTATATTACAACAATTTCAGACCAAATAATCAAATAGTCATTTTTACAAAAATATTACAGTGAACTATTTCTAAGGTTACATTGATTTTATGCAATTTTAAAAAATCCAAATTTTTAGGCAATTCATAATATAAACAAGATAATATGCAAAGTAACACCATATAAACACATCTTACAACATAATCAAGACTTCATAAAACACACAATGTAGGAAGTTAATGAAATTCAATTTCAACAAACCTCCTAAGCATCATGCACAATCAACAATTTCGAGGACTTCTATCCCATCTACTAACAATACTCCCCCACTTAGAAGGATCTCATATCTAATCAAAAGAAAGAGAACTTACCAACATCATCATCTCTCTCCTTCTCATCAAACTTCTCCACTCTAGAACGGAGTGCATAGAAATGCCTCTTTGTTGAAGAATCATCTTTTGGAACACTAGGACCAACTTGTTTACCCTTTCTACCTCTAGAAGCAATCATAGGACAATCTTTCATTTTGTGTCCATATTTACCACAACCAAAGAACTCCCGGTACCTAATAGACACTCACCATAATGTTTCTTGCCACAATTTGCAAAAGTAGGCTTTCAGTCCTTTGAACCACCTCCTTTCCCAACCTTGAAATTAGCACTCCTAGATTCTCCTTGAGATTGAACCTTCTTATTAAACCTAGTTTGCTCTTGATCACTAGAACCACTCCTTTTCAAACTTCTAACCATCCTCCTAAGTTTAGAATCTTCAATTCATTGTGCAGACACCATGAGTCTAGGTAGGGTCATATCATCATGCAACATAGTGGTATGACATTCTTCCACCACTAAGTCGGCTACCTTCGTCACAAAATGACTCATTTCATCTCTTGGATTGGACACTAGAGAAGGGGCATACCTAGAAAAAGATGAGAATTTCAACGAGTACTCCTAACACTCATATTGCCTTGATTTAAATTGATAAACTCCTCCACCTTAATTTGTGTCCTCTCTCGGGGAAAGTACATACAAAGAAAAGCTTCATTAAATTCTTCCCATTCAATAGGACCCGATCCTTCCAGCCTTTTATCCTTCTATTGAGCGTAACAAATTTGAGAAACATTCCTCAATTGGTAGGAAGACAACTCCACCTTCTCCCTAGATGTAACCCCCATAACATTCAAAACTTTGTTCACTCCATCAAGAAACACTTGGGAATCCTCATTAATCTTAGATCAAAGAAGATAGGAGGATTATCATAACAAAATCGCTCAACCTAGATGTCATAGTGCTCTCCACAACCCTAGGCATCATATTCAAATTAGCTTGCATAATCACAGCTAGGGCTATAGCAATTAAATCCTCTCTAATCTCCCGATTAGACATCTCTGAACCGCAATACCTCCTTCCACATTAGGAATAGGATCACCTTGGGGAGTCACTTGGGCATCTTGAGCACTTGAACTCCTTGGCCACCTTGAGGAACTTGATCAACTTGAGGGGGAACCTCCTCATTCACCCTTTCCTCTTCCAACCTTCTAGCATCTATCCTTCTAGTATTCATCTCCTAGAAAACACAAGGATAATATTAAGAAGGATAATCATAACATTTACTTTACCTGACGACATAGGATTAGAAACGAAGGGAAACACTATCGTCCTATAGCCTCTCGCCCATAGATGTGTCGCGACTCACACCTAGGGTCAAGACTCTACTAGATGTGACTTGATGAGACTTCTTGATTTCTAAACTACTTTGACCATCCTATGATCTGATACAAAACTTGTCTCAACCCGAAACCATACCCTAGCAGTTAGGGTACAATCTTGTATTGTAATCGGCGTCGTCGACCTCTCGGAGGTACAAGACAAGCCCTTTCATATCATTCATCGCATAAACATAGTAAAAAGTAGTACATAATTAAAACTTTTCACCAAACATAATAGAATCTTCAAAATCTCTTTCATATAAAAGTGTTAGGAAATACTAAGTCTCAATCTCATAATCTTAAGACCCATGAATACTTGGGACACGAGCCATATTTCAAAATACGAATATAGAAATACTTAGTCCATTAAAATACCTCAATAAAAAACATAAAAGAGATATATCTCCTTGAGTCAGGTGAGGACATACTTCAGCTTCTCTTGAACGATATTCTAAGTCCAAGTCTTCACTTCTCAAAGATCCTCACCTACCAAGAACTATATAGATAGATAAAATCATGGAGTCAGTACAACCACATGTACTAAGTTTGGAATTATGCATAAAAATATGAAAACGGACTTTATTGGAAATATACATCTTTTAATTTTTAAAATCATATTTTAATCATAATAACATAATTATTCAATTTAGAAACACATAAGATAATAATTTATCAACAATATCAAATTTAGGCATCACTTTACACTAAGTTCAATTCACTTTACAGTGAATTGACTTCACTGTTTCAGTGACTTACTAACCCCTTTAATAACCAACTTCTAGCATTTAATTTCCTCACGTAAAGTAATCCTAAGATTCACTTAAGGCACACAAAGAGAGACTGCCCATACATACTCGCTACATGTGCAAAAACAACCCTTAAGATTACTTATAATGAGTCACATACTTACTTAAAAAGTATCATAAACATCAAGGTAAGACTCCTCTACCAAAGGTGAATTCTAAGTTTCACTTGAGTGAGTTGTGAAGCGACCGTCCATATAATACCTTACACGCACACTCAGTATATCTTATTGACTCCCTAGGATAGATTCATTGTCACTAAATCACCAACACGTAGATGATATGACATTCTCTTCCTAAAGGCTATCAAAAGATCTACTTAAGTATATCAAGAAGATAATGTCCATAGTGACCTCTTCAAGGTTACCTAAATAATACTTAAGAATACCTAACGCTTATATAATGTCCACAAAATCAACAAAGTTCCTTAACTAGAGCCATCCTCAAGACTTCCAAAGATAAGACATGATGAGATCGTCCCTTATGGCCTCTTCACACTTTAGGAATCCCTATGTCACTTTAGATTAGGTACTCATTTATTTGCATACTTCATTACGTAAGTCATTAGTTCATTAGTTCATTAAGAATCATACATCACATAAAGGACATTTAAATAATGGTCTTAGAAAAGACCTAGGAACTACACATAACACCTTCAAAGTCTATGTGCAATGTATAGATAGCGTTCCATAACACTACCTAAACTCCGTAAACCCCTCTAATGCAAATAAGTATTCCATATGATGAAAATAGGCAATAAACAACATAGACCATGGTAGCTGGACATCGAATCCGGAGTTCTATCCTACTCTGATGAGGTTGTTCTACTTGAAAATGGTAGAACTTAGACACATCTCATATAGGAACATGGTTAAGGAATATGAACGGCATACTTTGTAATCTAGTCTCATACTTAACTAGAATTACTTTCCCTTACCAAACTCACTCGGTGCTAGCCTTCGTTCTCATGGAGTAATTCATACATTAGGTTCACATAAAAGGGTTCCATAACAAGTTCATAACCAAATCACATTTACCCTACCAAGGAAGGTCCACTAGGGCTACCTCACAACGGCGACCAAGAAGATCATGATGACTTTCCTAAGGATTAATATGATGTTGTTCCATCCAACTAACCTTAAGTCCATCATTCCTTTACTTTGAAAGATACCATTATGGCTACCGCTTCAACAATCTTAACCTTACCCTTAAGTCAAGGTTTTCACATAATAGAGTGTCATACAATCATTTAAAAAGTACCATGTCATTCATATATTAAATACAAAGAGTTCTAACATTCGAAATAAAGACATCACATCTTCATAATCATCTATACATAAAGCAAGTGACACAAGTCAACCAAGACAACATACCACATACATCACTTTTAGCTCATAATGAAAGTCATTCTAGAAACACCTAGAAACAATCTAATATCTTCAGGTCATCCTATATATCATCATAACATAGTTAATGTAATCCATTTAGACTCACAAATCCAAGTAGGAATAACCAAGACTTAACCCTAACACAATATTCATAATGTAAAAGTCATAGTCTATGATTATCACTTAAGGCAACATAAGTAGAAGACACACATATAACTTCACATGTAGATATATAATGTCATGCTTCACATATTCAACTACACAAATAGCCACATTACTTCAAGTAGTTTCCAATAAGGCCATGTTCATCATATTGCATAAAGTAACACCTACAAGGCCACACCAATTGCAAGTAAAACACATAACACCGCCACCATAAGTGGACCATACCAACCACAATAGAATGAAAGTATAATTAATATCAAATTAAAGAAAATAGGGAAGGATACCTTCATCCCCTAATCTAAACTTCATTTCAAGCCAAATCAACAAATTCAACATCATAAGGCCCTTACCCATGGCCATGAATAATAATTCAAAGCAATAACCATAAAAATCATTTAATCGACATATATTCAATATAGTTTTAACAATCTAATATCAATTAGATATTAATTTAATACAATTCTTATATCATTAGAAAGCCCATAAGAAACTATCTAACAATTCAACAATATTAACATAACTAGGGTTCATCAATTTACATAGGTTAGTAGGTAATTTATGTTAAAATAATCAATAAAATATATATTAGATTATAATTCATTGTTTAAAATTCATTTATGCAAGAACCCATGGTAGAATTCCAAAATTGGACAATTCACTTTAGAAAACTTTGAAAACATCTTAAGAGTTGGGCTCCTTGATGAAACAAGTTTCAAGGACCAAACATAATACCACAAGGATGATAATTCTTCACTTTCATTAAGAATTTACACTCAAAAATCCCACACTATGCTTCTTCTTCAATTTGGACTTCAATCGAGTCTTAAGGATTTTTCTAAGAGTTTTGGGTTTTCAATTTGGAAGAATGAAGTCTTTAAGGTGTTTACCCTTTATATACTTAATTAAAATACCAAAAAGACCCTTAATAAACCTCCAATGAATTAATATAGAAGTGGGGTGAATTTGTAACTGGAAGCAACCTGCGTAGGAACACAGGTGCATGCGACGCCTTTCCTTGACGGGGCGTCACAGCCACGACAGGGCGTTACAGCCCTCTATTGGTGTCTCCAATGGCTGGATAAAGTTCCAAACTTCACCCTTTGTTAAGTACTCCACGATGGGACCCTTGACGGGGCTTCATCAAGCCAACGGGCCATTGACTGCTCTGTCGCTATGGTCTTCCTAGGACTGTTTTTGCAACAGGCTTGGGTTCTTCCTCAAGGACACTTTGATGGTCCTTGGGGATAATTTCCCGTACATTTACAACCCAAATATTATATTATACAAGTTTAACACCTATCAAATAAATTTCATCCAAAACGAACACGTAAAACTCAACAAAACTTGCCTAGACGTACAAGGTCGACTCAAGTCATATCTTTCTAATGCCTTGGACGTTCTTGGTCGTTTGACCTCCAAACTTCTCAAAACTTAAAAAACTGCCTATATATGCTATATTAACTCAAAAACATCATGAAACACACATATACACTATAACCAGATAAGTGACATTTAGGTGACTTAGTCATCGAACGTCTTAGTCGTCCCTTGACGTTTGACTTCCAACACCCCTAATACTTTAGCTACTACCAATATAATATATATTAGACATATTTAGGACCTTATAAAATCAATACCAACATGTTAGTCTCTAGTTAACCTAGGTCATTTTCGAGGTCTTACAATTTTAAAATGAAATCTTTGAAACTAGAGGCGAGTCGAGTCGGGTCGGACATACTAGGATTTGGACCTACCAGACCCCGCTTATGGTCGGCCTATGGTTCGTTATTTATACAATGGATTGCCTTTACACTTAGAAAATATTGACACTTACCAGGGATCTACAAAAACCATTTACGGTCCGTAGATTGTCTATAGACCTTTATGCTGGACCTTTTTCTGCAGATTTTTCATCGCACACTTGCACATATAGCAACCATTAGGCCATTCGTTTTAAATTTTCTTGACATCCTTGAGGCATAGACCCTATGTTATATCTAGATATATTTAACACAAAATTAAAACAACTATCTAATTGAGTAAAAGAATCAAATGAACAAAGAAAACTACTAAACGGAAAGCAGAAGCCAATCGTTGGCTAAAGTCTACACCTTGGATTTCCTCCAAAACAGCACTTGATTTAACGTCATGTCGTGACGTATGCCTCTTTAATACTCTTACTTCATAAATATAGAAGGCCCCAATAAAATCTTGCACACTCTTGGCGTTTCTTCGAGAAAGCCCTCTCCTTTTCCCGTTTATCTTGAAACTTGTTACCTCAACGTTTTCGAGCTCTACCGCTCCATTTGGAAACACTTTCTTGAGTAAGAAGGGCCCGGTCTAGTTGGACATAAGCATGCTCTGAAACAAGAGCAACTTACAATTGACTAGACAAATAATATCTCCCACAAAAAAAAATCTTACTTTTCAATCCTTTAATCATGGTACTTCTTCATATTCTCTTCATACAAGTTTAACTTTCATAGACTTTTAGTCGAAAATCATCAAGCATATTCAATTCATTCACTCTTTTATTAGACATGGCGCCCTAATCCAAATTCAGCTTCTTTATTTCCCACATTGTTTATGCTCGATCTTTAATGGCAAATGAAAAGCATTCCCATATAGAAATTGGTATGGGGACATACCTATAGGAGTATTATATGAAGTGGGATAGGCCCATAGAACATCCTCACACTTCTTTGACCAATCCATTCTATTGGCGTTCACAGTCTTCGTAATAATGTGCTTGATCTCTCTTTTTGAAACCTCAACTTGTCCATTAGTCGGCGGATGGTAAGGAGTGGCTACGTTATGGCGAACACCATATTTCCCAAGTAGTGCTTTGAACAACTTATTGCAAAAGTGAGAATGTTTGGAGAAAATATTGTTTTTGAAGAACGTGGTGAAACTCTTTCCTTCATTATATGAAAGCTCAATTGTCTCAACCCATTCGGATACGTAATCAACCACAACAAGAATGTACTTCATCGCAGGCGAACTCACAAAAAGGACCATAAAATTAATTACCCATAAATTAAACAACTCAATACCAATATCGGATTCATAAGAATCTCTTTAGCGATGGTCACAAGACTTGGTAAAGTCATGAACATCTTTGTTTATGGTGGACAAGTAGTATCCATACAGAAAGAACTTTTGCTCAATCATAATACCACTATAGTGCCCACCAACAGACGCCTCAAGTACTCTCACCATATCAAACTAGGGCACACAATGATGAATTATCCCATCAGCATAACTACAATATAAAGAAGGCTCATCCAAAAAAAACTTCTAAAGATCATGCATTACTTTCCACTTTTTGTGAAAAGACAAATCTGGAGTCACCAAATCACTTGCTAAATTATTAGGAAAGATTATAAACCAAGGAATCAAATCTTGAGAGGCCACTTGTACATGTTCATTTGCAAAAATCTCATTAATTTAAGCCTTATCACCAAGTTCAAGGAGAGCATCATCCTCTAATCTAGACAAGTGCTCGACAAGCTGATTCTCTGTCCCCTTTTTATCTTTCACCAAAATATCATATTTTTGAAACAACAACACCCATCTAATCTGTCGCGATTTTGCATCCTTCTTACCCATCAAATAACTCAATGCTAAATGGTCAATATGAACTATGAACTCGGTACGAAGCAAATAATACTGAAATTTATCGAATGCAAACACCATTGCTAGATGCTCTTGCTTTGTCACGGTATAATTCTTCTAGGATGAATTGAGGAATGTTACTTCATAGTAAATTGGATGAAGTATTTTTTCATGACTTTGTCCTAATACTATGCAAAGCTCTACTCCACTTGCATCAGACATGAACTCAAACGGTTCCTCCCGATTTGGTCCAATAATTATGGGAGTAGAGACTAGTTTCTTCTTACACTCTCAAAATTTTCTAAGATAAACATCGTCAAAGTAAAACTTACTCGCCTTCTCAAGCAATTTGCAGAAGGGATATGCAATTTTAGACAAAATTGCAGTTTTCACACATGTTAAGTATCTTGGAAAAAGTATCAAAACATCGATCAAACTAGTTATGTACAAAAATGACATTGCACAACCATAATGGCACGCGCTTAAAGGCAAAAGCCCCATAGGGTCAAGTGAAGATGGTCCTTTTTTATCTTTCGGAGCTATAGAAATTTCATTGTAGCCCTAATAACCATTAAGAAAATAGTACCAATCATTATCTGCAAGTCTATCAAATAGCTTATCTATAAATGGCATCGGATAGTGGTCCTTCCCAGTCGAAGCGCTCTACTTTTCGTAGTATATGCAAAATATCCATCTAGTCACAAGCCGCTTCAGACCAAATTTGTTTCTTTCATTAGGAACAACAGTAATACCAACTTTCTTAGCACACTGAACATGGAACACCCAACTACTATCTAATTGGATATATAACTCCAACATTCAACAACTTCATGATCTTCTTTCTGACTGACTCTAGCATAGGCATATTAAGTCTTCCCTTGTGCTCAATACTAAGTTTCGTATCTGGCATAAGTTTGATTTTGTGAGGAGTACGAGGATGTATCGTTATAATGTTCGCAATTGTCCACCCAATAGCTCGCTTGAACCTCTTAAACACCCTAACCAAGCACTCTACTTGTCTCCCATCAAATCTCGCGCAATGATGACCAGTAAGGTATAAACTTTCACTAATAATGCATACCTTGAATGTGGTGGTAAAGCCTCAAGCTTCAAATAAGGTGGTTCTTCAATTGATGCTTTTGCAAGTGGAGATTCACGATTTTTCATATGTAGCTCCAACTTCTTTGGTTTCTACCGATAAAATTACACCTATAGAGTGCAACAAACCGATTTGTTGTAGTCTTCAATACCATCACTGTCAAAGTTCATCAAAACCACTGCCTAGTAACTCAACACCCAATCATTCTTCAATCTGCACACCAGACACACTCTCAACTATATATGTTATAGAAGATACCGATTGGAGCTCACCATCTCATTCATGAACCTATAAACGTTGAAAATTTCTTCTTCATTGTTGAGTCTTAAATTTATTTGCCTTTTCTCCCTATCAACCAACGCATGTACAACGGCGAGGAATGGTCTCCCAATGATGATGGGAACCCCAGAGCCAACATCACAATGAAGAATAACAAAATCCACCAAAAAATGAATGACTCCACTTTAACTAGGACATCATGGAGTATACCAATGGGCCTCTTCAAAGTTGTATTACCCATTAGCAACCGCATTGTAGTCGATTTTGGATCTCAAAATCCTAACTTCTTATAAATGGAAATCGATCCGAGATTTATGCTCGAGCAAAGACCACATAATTTTTTAGCAAAGTGCAATAACCCAATGGTACGTGGGATTGTGAAAACACCAGAACCCTTTTATTCTTAATAATGGACCTTGTAGAAACAATAGTACAATGTCATAACCTATCATCACCTTCGAAACTCACTGACCTATTCTTTTTCAATATTTCATTAATAAACTTAGCATACCTAAGTATTTTCTCCTAAGGTTATCTCAACGAAGCATTGATGGAAAGTAGCTTCAACATATTAATAAACTTTCAATATTTTCCTTCTTCAGTCTTCTTAAATAACCTCTGTGAGAAGGGTGGTGTAGGTGTTCGTATGGGAACAACTTCTTCATTTACCACTGCCTTTTTCTTTGTCGTATTCTTTCACTCGCCACTCACCTACACCGCCTCCTCATCCTTAATAGATTCAAATTTAACCCCAAATGGCATAGGTTAATAAGTGATTTGCTTACCCCTGTGCGTAGTGACTGCCGCCGTATTCTTTGGATTTCAGAAGCTATTACTTGGAAGAATACTAGGTTGATGTGTGTTCACTGTTGTAGACAACAATTGAATCTGCTGCTCAAGATGCTTTATTAATAATGCACACGCATCAAATTTCTTACCAATACCAGACAAGTCATTTTACATATCATTCACATTTTCATCAGTCGCTTCGAACCTCCTCCTCATCTTTTGAATCATATATCTACTAGGAGTCTTATTACCTTAATCTTCCCTAGGACTAGATTCATGATATTAAGAAGGAACATAAGGTCCAAACCGATCATTCTTGTTGCAATAGTTGTTCCTTTTTTTTATCGTGATTGTAGTTCCTAACCTAGACATATTGATCCTCTCAATTGTTGTTGCATGTTTTAAACCTTGGTTTCCTTGATTTTGCTCCAATAATCAATGTTGGAACATAAGGTGCTTGGTGGAAAACCCCTTTTCTCGTCATTCACCACATAAGCATCATCTTCATAGTAACACTTCCCAGTCGGTGGTGGTTTTCTACCCTGGTAGTTCACAGTGTTTCCTTCTCAGCACCTCCTCACACCTGAAGCTATCTCTGGACACAGACACAAGATCTAGGATTACAAGTGATACCAAGTTAATCCTCTTAGCATAATCATGAGCATACTAAAGATAATAAACTAATGCAGAAGGTAATTAATAAATAAAATGAAAGGATGGGAAACCCATATAATATAAATGGAACATATGAAAACTTATGATTTAATACAAAGAACATATTAACTCAATTCTAAACTAAATCTACCTATGTCGTAAAATAGCCTCTAACTGACTAGTGTTTAGACGATCCCCAAAAAAGTCTAGAAATACTGAAACTTTTGGACTTAAAATGTGTACAATAAACTAATGACATTGTCTTTGGAGAATGAGGACTCACCACTGATTTTGCTTAACTGGAGATCAGGAACTAATGTATGCGTGATGTGGATGCTGAGAACCTGAACCTCCACCACGACAAGATATACCGCATGAATCTGCCAGTACATAAAAGGTACTCAATATCTAGGATAAAGTAATGCTGAAATAAAATATAACTGAACAAAGCAATAAAGCAATGAAATAATTTGAACATCATAAGTATCCTTAAATACAAAGCATTGACTAATCGGAATGCAATGAGTAAGTTATATCATGTTGAGACTGAAAACCCAAACATTGTCAATACAATTGAGTCTAAATGAACTGTGGGTGATACAAATAACCGATAATAAAACCACATGACCTAACTGTGGATTCCGATGTATACAGCTTACCAAGAGGACCAAAATATACCCGGCTAGAAGTTATAAAGGAGCGCTGGCGTGATAACTTAAATGATGCCCTCAAAGGGGACTTACAACCTTCGTGGCTAGTACCTCTAGGACTATTTGGGGACGTTGAACCATAGTCCAACTCCTATATTTCTACTCCCAATGAATTAAGTAATTAATATATATTTGTGACTAAATGTATGTAAGTTACTGGATATCTCAAACTGAACATGCAAGTTGAGAGTTAAACAATTAAACAGATACTGATGCATTAATAAGTGAGGAATGTATAATTGAATAACTGAAATATCTGACCTAGCATGTATAATTCAACAACTAAAGAAATACATAGTTAGGGTTCAGGAATTAATGTAGTCCAATAATTCAAACATTCAAGAAACCCTAGGTTTACTCATAATTGGGGAATCACAAAACTTACTGAAAACTAGGGTCCTAATGGGTGAAAGGAACCCACTAGTGAATTGTCGATGAATTCCAAAGAGAAATCCTAAGATTTTGGAGCTAGAACGGATGGAACCTTGTTGCATGCTTTAACTGGGATTCTTGACCTTTTTCCTTCCCTCCGAATTCTTACTTTCTATGTTTTGATTAATGATTTGAATTTGTTAAGTTCCACTAATGTTTCAAGATTTAAACTTACTAAAACCTCATTATTTAGGGTCTAAAAGATGCATCTTAGGGGTCAAACAAAATAGAAAAAGACCAAAAGAGCCCTTGATTTAACTTTTGTCAGAGTGACCAACAGAATTTTCTATGGGCGGTAGTTTAATCTACGGTTCGTAGGTTCGGGTCATAAGTCAAGCCTGCTAGACAAGGCTTTACTAAACCGAGCATAACCTTTTATTGAGAGGTTAAATTTTATCAAACTCGGTGGCGTTGGGAAGAGGATTTTATTATTTATGAGTTAATAGATCATGGGACACATAATTCATTTTTGTTGTAATAGTTATGACCATTTGAAGATAATTAAATAAGTATTTTCCCCCTAACTGACTGCTAACATTCACCTATGATATGTCAGTCCATCTACGGACGGTACAGGTTTATCGTTGTTCAAGTATAAGGATGGGTAAAGGGGGGCTTCGATCTAGGGACACAAATTATGAACCATGGTCTGGTCTACAGGCCTTAAGTCTATCCAGTGGGTCGATACCTACCCATTTTTCTGAGCTGGGTTTGGGGAGATGTTGCAATGGTAAACTACGGTCCTAGAACACGCTTCATATATTAGACTACGATTCATGGATGGCAATCATAGGTTGCACATGCAATTCTCTAAAAACTGAAATCTTATCTTTTATTTGATATCGGGTGTTACAACTGACAAGCTTCAATACCAACCTTAATCCAATTCTCATCTGTGCCATCATCTCACGAATATCATGTGTGGATTGGTTAGTTGTGGCTTGGACTGCAAACATTCTCTCTGTATCTGACTTTCTAGTACTTCGAGCTTTGTTTTTTCAAGAGATCTTCTCTAGTTTCCACAATCTACTAAAAAGTACATTGACCATATGAACCCCCATTAATATGATCAAGCACTCCCTTACTATTTTCATCCTTCCCGCCCTACAAATTTTTTTTTCAGCGATTCCTCTTCAAGGCGGTGATTCAATAAACTTCTTATGAAAGCGGTGAATCGATCCTAAGAACTACATAAAAACTCTCTAGATAGTGCCACATAGTTTTTAGCTTATTATTTTTGTTTGTCTTCTTAGACACTACAGTGAATTTATCTAAGAATGCATTGCTCACATTTATCAATTGCGTTGTAAGGATGTTCAGAAAACAAAACAACTGCATCACTGGTCAATGGTAGATGGAATACTCAAAACTCGATAACATCCATTTTCCAGTATAGTCGACCAACACAACTTTTACTAACCACCCTAGGCTTGGCTATATGAGCATGAGGGTCTTCCTACGCCAACAATGAAAATAAGCCTCTCATCTTGAGCCTCTGCATCAACCTAGTAGTGACCACAAAGATATGAACCAGTGTAGATGAGGTAGGACATGATGTCCATCAGAATCAGCAATGTTAATATTGACCTTGTAGTTTTTATGTGGTCGTGGCCCCGGTGGCTCCTGCACCCTCAATGCATCTCCTAGACAATTTTCAGCCAAAGCCTGATTATTTTAATTCACAACCCTCGGAGGTTGCAACCCAACACCATATCCTAATTCTTATCCAATAGGGTTTATTGCTGCTCCCTGCTTATTAATTCTCTACAGTGTTCTATTCAGTTCAGGATCGTATGGAGTAAGTGGTTCTCCTTGACTCCGTGTTCTTGGCATACACTAGAGTTGGAACCTGAGAGAGCCAAAAACAAAAACAAAAAGTAAAATTTTGACATATTTGACTAATGTTCAATAATTTTGTTAAATTTAATCTAGAAGAATATTTTCCGTAGCATCAACATCAAAATTTGATTCTCTCAAATTACACTTCTCTAAAGAATCATTAGAGAACGTTATCAAGTAAAGAACTTAATTTGCATGTTGGGATCGATCCCACAAGTAAAATTGTCTAGATATAACTTAACTCACAATTATATATATTTTGTTAATGTATTTTGAAAATAGGTAATTGAAGGGAGGATTTTTTAAATAAATTTGGATAATTGTACAAGTAATTAGTGACCAAGATTCAAAATGTAGTTGCATCAACATAAGAAAGTAAATAGCGCATAAATGTTCTCCATAATACCATAACGCAACATCCCTTGTATATTATATGTAAAGTGATGTATTCAGTATATCTGGATCCTTGTTCCGACATCTAGAGAATTTCACCCCGCGCCTTGGTCAGGCTTTGTGTGTATACTTTATTTACCCTTACCATTACCTCATATTAGGCATCACAGCGATATGTATCTTTGTTTTCACCCTTGCACTAGTCAACATTAGACTATTAGATAGTATCACACTAAATCTATATTTGATAATTCCTTTTTTATTAATTACCTCCTTTGTTCGACAAGTAGCAACAAGGTGTGTTCTAGTGCATTCACTCATTAAAAAGACTCCTAAACAAAAGAATTATGAAATCATGCAATCAGATTATTCAAAAATTTAATAATTACTATTCATACATTATTAATTGCTCATGGTTCCCACAACCCTAGTTGTTGATTCAATTACCCATATTAGGAAGATAAAAATTCTTTGTTTTATATGAAGAAACCATGAACTTATAAAATAGGAAAAATAAACCCAAAATTTCAACTTCACTTGCGAAGCCAAAATCTTCAAAACGTACTATTGTAATCAATAATAGACAAAGTTTGCAAAATTATTCTTCAAATACAAGAAATAAACAAGAATAATAAATTCTAGCCCCCGAAAACGAGGTTTACAGACGTTGTTATACAAAAATAATTTTTAGGTAAAAAGGAAATGAAATAAGAAAATAAAGTTTCCGCGGGCGTTTTCAATCGATGACAATGACCAATGGTCTGTAGTTCAATCTATGGTCTGTAGGTCCCTTCCGTGGCTCAGTACACAGGAAAACATTCAGTCATTGAAAATAAATATTTTCTAACCAAGTCTAATGACAAAAAGTACAGACGATGGATCAATCTATGATCCATAGATCCTTGTCGTGACCCCAAGCATACAATTAGTCAAAATCATTCCTTGACTTCCCTTCTATGTCAATCATCTACGGGGCGTCAATGGACATACAGTTCGTATAATTCCTTTGTAGATGCCTTTTTGTGCACTTCTTTCAGCCGTTTCTCTAGTTCTTCATATCTGAAATTATTCTTGCAGGCATACGAAAACGTATATATACCCATATAAAATGTCCCTAAACCCACAGAACTCATAAGTTAAATGTAGTAATAACACCGTAAACTCACGGTACACCAGTGTAAATCACATCGGTCTGATTCGTGACAAAGTTTGTATCAGAGCGTAGGTTTAGTTGATCTCGATATACAAAAACAAGTCTAGTAGGCCTCGCGGAATGGTGTGGAGACATTTATACTTTTCTTCGAGAGGCTAAAGGACTTTAGGAAATCCTATTTTCTCTTTTCTCCTTCTGTGCTATAACATGGATCCAATTGATATTTTGGTGATACAAATTGGTGTTTAACCTCATTAACTCTTCTTCCCAAAAATGGTTGACACTAGATTCAATAGTGTCAGGACCGTAAATCCCATCAATGCTCCAGCTAAGGACTTTATTGTGAGAGGTCTCAGTCGAGGCACAGTTAGTGGATGTCCATGTGGTAGAGGTCATGGAAGAGTAGAACCTTTTACGAATGAACCACTAGTTAAGAATGCTTCTAGGAATGATCCTCCGTCTGTGCACCATGGAGAGATAGATGAGAATATTTTGGTTGAAAATGATAACGATGTGGTACATCAGGAAGAGGTGCAAGTTGAGGCTACAATAGTTCCCCTTTAGATCGAGACTTAGCTGAATAGATTACGTCTTTCTTGAAAGATTTTGTTGGTCCTAGAGTACTTCCTTCTGTTGAAGAAAATTTGGCTCCTGCCAATTCCCCTTATGGCACCAGCACAGTCCTTGAAGTGGATAGAACTAGAGGTAATGATGATTCCTTATGTCCTTTGTTGGGTTTTGTTATGACCGGTAATTATAATAAAAGGTTTACTATGTTGTTGAAGCTAAAGCCTCTTGCGTTTCTTGTATCTTTGAATTAGGATGCACATTCGTTTATTTTAGAATGCGATGAGAGGCTTCATAAATTTGGAATTGCCCATCAACATGGGGTAGAGTTTGTGACTTTTAAACTTCAAGGTGAGGCTAAGCGGTGGTGGATAGTAGAATCCAGATCCTCGACATTACCTCCACTCACTTAAAATAAGTTTAATCCTTTGTTCTTAGAGAATTATGTGCCATGGACTTTGAGTGATAGTAAGAAATTTGAATTTCTGTCGTTTGAGAAAGGTGGTAGGTCTATGGTTGCTTACGAGGACATGTTCAATTCTTTGTATAAGTATGTTATGTAGTTGGTAACTACTGAATATGAGAGAATTAATTTTTTTGACAGGAGACTGAAATCTTAGTTACAAGTAATATTTCTTCATATGAACAATGCGTGAAATTTTTTTAATGAGGTGAAAGACATTGTGAAGAAAGTTCAAGGAGTGAGGCGAGACAGTCAAGCGAAGTACTTGGCTAAGAAAACCAATAATTTTGGTCAATGTCTGGGATCATATTCTAGAGGATTGGGTAGGCCAGCACTTGCAGCCCGACTATAGGTAATTAATTTTGAACTCCACCTCAAAATTTACATCAGATAGACAGGGAGTTGCGCATTTGGCGTGCAGCACACCATATTTTTATTGTCGTTTCTGGAATGATAGAGAACTCCTACATGTAAGGAGAGATTATAACCATCCACGCATGATGGATTCAACACAACAACTCTATAAGGCATTGGTACGAGCAGGGAATGGTAATAATGGTCGAGGTTGTCTACAAGATGGACGACGAGTTAATTAGCGAGGACGTGTGAGTAGAAAAAATGGTAAGACAAGGGTAGCGTGAAACCATGCAGGGATGGCGCTCGTTAAGATGATAGGGCTTAGTATTATGCCTTTCATTAAAAAGACGGGGTGGAGGCGTCTAATGTGGTTATTACATTTAATATTCTTGTTTTTGACCGGAAGACAAATGTGTTATTTGATCCTAGATCTACACATTCTCATGTTTCCTTGCGATTTTCTTCAGAATTTGTATAATTTGTGTTATACTTGAGGACCATATCAATGTTCTATTCTAGTTGAAGAGTCTGTCATAGCCACCCACGTCTATCGTACTTGTCCTGTTTTGTTTATGGGTTTTCATACTTGGGTTGATTTGTTGATTTTGTGTATGAATGATTTTAATATAGTCTTAATCATGACTTGCTTTTTCCCATATTATGATGTATTAAATTTTAATACTAAGTATGTGACTCAAGAAATAACCGGAAAGAAAAAATTAAAGTGGGAACAGATGTACAAGACTAAGCAAGATACGATCATATTCTCCATTTATGTTAGAAAAATGTTAGTGCAAGGGTTTTTTGTTTATTTGTATCATATTTGAGATGTGGAGGTTGGTCTCCATCTATTCATTCTATTCATATGGTATCAAAATCTTACTGATTTACTTGGTATGCCTCTGGATAGAGATATAGATTTCTGCATTGGTTTGGAAAATGGTACCTAACCTATTTCCATCCCTTCCTATCGCATGACTCCGACAAAATTAAGAAAGCTTAAGGCTCAAAAAAAAGATTCCTTATGGAGGATCAATTGACCCTATGACTTCCAAATGGGGTGCCCTAGTATTGTTTGTTAAGAAAAGGGATGGTAGTATGAAGATGTTTATATATTACCGTCAATTAAACAAGGTAACAATTCGATTAAACTATCCACTGCGTTGTATAGATTATATTTTTTTACAAATTGCAAGGTTAATCGATCTACTCTAAAATTGATATAAGGTATACTTAACATCAATTGAAAATTAGGCCTGACGATGTGCCCAAGACGACTTTTAGAACTCTCTATGGGCACTACGAGTTTATAGATATGTCGTTTGGGTTGACTAATGCACAAGCATCTATCATGAGCTTGATGATTGGGGTGTTCAACCCCTTTCTTGATTAGTTTGTTATAGTATTTATGTAATGACTGAGGAGCACCCCCTAGAATTTACAAGGCGTACTCTACCTCTAGGAGTTCTTGTACAAGCCTCTTAGAATTCATTCATCACATATATATATGAAAAGTAATGAAGAATTTAAAACTTTTCGAAATAATAGTCAAACTCTTCTATAGTAGGATAAGAAAGAACTAAGTCTCACAATAAACCATTTCAGACACAAGTCAATATCATAGGGTCATGACCCTTTTATCAATTTGAAAAGTAACTTATACACTATTATTAAATATTTAGAGAAGGAAAACAAAAACATAATTTATGTCCTTGAACATGCATGGAAACCATGCAAAAAGGAATATTTACTTCAAGATATATTTTGATAATATTTTGATAGAAACCTTCATCACAAGAGTTTAATATACATAATACAAAAAACAATAACAAATAAGACATATTACATATTCAATTAGTAAACCATTTGATCTCTTTAGACTTTCTACCTAAAGTTACTCAGAGACTCACTTTAGTAACACATGAAGAGACCGCTCATACACCCTCTTCAAGAACACTTAAGTGATCCCCAAAGCTACCAAAGATAAGAATCTTCCAAATCAACATCCATTACTAAGTGGACATTATTCAACAAAGACATTTAAAAGACAAGTAAATAATTAGGAGACTTCCACATAATTGTCTTGGAGGGGAACTCATTCTTGTATCTTCAAAGTCTACTCGTGCCTTGTGTAGATATCATCCCATTATTTAACCTCCACGTTGTAGAACTTATCAAATGCTTGAGTGCAAATCCCACATTATAAGAATAGGCATTAATCTAGCAAGAGCATACTAGCTAGGTCTAGAATCCGGTGTCATAAGAACCCCACACTGTGAAAGGTGTTATACTTGCCAAAGGTAGAACTAGGATGCATCACATGTTGGCACATTGCTAAGGGATATCAATGGCTTCCTTGGACTCAAATCTCATATTCAAGTAGAGCTACTACCACAATCATATCCTCTCTGTGCTTTGCCTTATTTCTCATAGAGTAATTTCATTCACCTAGGTGTATTACAGAAGGTACCATCACTAAGTCCTACCAACTCATAATACCATTTCCAAGGATGGCCCCACTAGGGATGCAAACCAAGGCCTATTTTGATAGCTCTTATGACTTCCTTAAATATGGTTTCACATAGTTATGGACAACCTATATCTAAGTCTATCACTCCACTAAAGAAGGGCAACATCTTGGTCTACCGATCAATGTTACTTTATTAACCTTCTTTTCACATTCAAGGTTTCACATTCTTAACCTTCTTTTCATATTCAAATATTTACATTAATTACCTCTTTTCATATTTATGGTTTCACATTAGTAATTCATACAAGGTCACCTACTTTAGGTCAACTGATCCTAGACTTACATTCTTTTATTCATTCAAGAGAAGGGTGCCTAAGCCTACCAAGTCAAGAAATTACATTTAAGAGGATTTCATATATCAAGAAAATGGACTTAACTCTACCAATTAAAGAAACAACATTCCTCATGTCATTTATTCAATATAATCCAAGTACCAAGTAGGAACTAGGTGTACCAACATAAGGTACAACATCATTCTATAGAGTCTCTCCCTAGTCCTTTCATTATATATAAACACTACTACAGAACGAGTACATTGAATCATATCATTTTAGAACCCATAAAAGATCATATTGACATCACATGAGCACCTTCACTTTATATTATCACATGTACCATATCATTATTATACCACAATTCACACAATAATGCTGACAAATCCATGTTCATAACATTTATAACAATTAAAAACCGCCTCCATAAATGAACCATACCAATAAATAAATATTAAATATTAATTTTATACCAAATAAAGGAATTAGCTTTACTCACCACCTTCCAATATCCACATTGACATTTCCTTAGCCTGTGAAACAAATCCACATAACAAGTGATCATACCAATAACAATATACAGAATAATAGGCCAACGATTCATCCATATCAATCATCCCACAAAAAATAATAGAAATATTAATACTATAAGGCAAGTTGTAAGCAATTTCAATGATGATCAACACATAATTCAATAGCCAATAACAATCTACACATGAAATCAATACAATTAAGTCATGATCAATTAACCCACTTTAGAGCGAAAAATAGGAATTCAATGAATACCTCGGTTCATGGAGTTTTTTATCTTAAAACAATCAATTAACATTGATCAATCCATAAAACATCAATTTAAACATTTTTATGCAAGAAGCCATGCTTAGAATTCAAAATAGAATTTCAAGTTTTATGGTGATCTTTGAAAATCCTTTAGAATTGGCTCCTTGAATGGAAGCAGATTCAAGGATGAAATCACTATACCTTAATGGTTGAAATCTCACAAAATTTGGGTTTAAAACATGGAGAATTTGATATTCTTCTTTTGGGCTTCAAAGCATCAACAATGGAAGTTTTGGAGAGAGTTAATGGAGAGCTTTTGATTTTAACTCGAGGGTTTTGTTTTGGTTGATGATTATGCGGGTAAAATTTACCCAAAAACCGTTTATAATAAATACCCAAAGTACCCGAAAACACCCCCTTACTAATAGGACCTTTTAACAAGTTTAATTTGACTTGAAAACGAAGCGACCAAATTTTTTACATGGCTGCCCGTCATGGGGACACATCCAAATCTTGGTTCTAGATTTTAATTTGAGGAAGAACGGTTCGTGCTGACACCGCGTCAGAGGGAAAATAATTTTTCCCTTAAAGTGTGGGCTGCACGAGGAGCAGGCTGCTTCAAAAACAGGTTGCCTGGTCGCTGCCTTGGCAGCCTTCTTTCCACACCTTGGATCCTCCTCAAGGATCATTTGGTTTGTCCTTGGGGAGTCGTGCCCGGGAGTTTTGACCCTAATCATGTCCATATAGATGTTAGGGTAATCCCCACTGATATTAGACTCCAAACAACACCTATAAACATGCACAATAAACAAGGACAAACTAGCACACGAAAAGACTAGTTTCCAAACATCATGGTTGTTGTTTGGCGTTTGAATTCCAAACTCTGCAAACTTACTTCTAAAGCTATTATTCATAATTTTTACACCTTTTTAACTAATAAATATAATGATAGTCTCTATTTGAACCTAGTTCATCTTGAGGGTTGTAACAATTTATTAATGATCTTTTTCTAGTAAATATGGAAGGAAAATAATATCTTTAGAAATTGCTCAAGTTTGTTATAGGCTACATAAGGCCACTTGAGATGATTGCAATCATCAACTACATCACTATTTATACTACTCAAAATAGAAAACAAAAAGTCTTGCATAAATAACTAAATACATGTATCACAATTTACTAGATACATGTACTACAAAATTCCGAAGAGACTTCCTGAAAAACTAAGAGACAATTTCGGAAGACTAAAGATTGATGCATTAATTCCAACACTCCCCCTTAATGCATTTCTAGGAAGTTCCTTGGTGAAGATGTCAGCAACTTGTTCTCCTGTCTAACAATAATGCAACAGAATTTCGCCTTTCCTTATGCTTCTCGGATAAAATGATACTGGATGGAAATATGCTTTGATCTTTCATGGCTGACTAGATTCTTGGCAATTGCAATTGCTAATTTTTTATCACAATACAGAACAATTACTTTTTTAGTTTTTCACCAATGTCTTCAAATATTCTCTTAAGCCTAATAATTTGAAAAGTAGCCTAGGATGTTGAAACACATTCTGCTTCGGCAATGAATTGTGTAACAACACTTTGCTTTTTTGATAACCAAGAAAAAATACTTGATCCAGATAAGAAAGCATAACCAGAAGTACTCTTCATGTCATCTATACTTCCAGCCCTATCACTATTAGAATAACCAATTAAGTTGAAATCTCCACCAAATGTATACATTATCTCATAATCCATTATTCCTTCCAAGTAGCGTAGAACATGCTTTGAAGCTCCAAAAATATCTTGCCTTGGTTCTTGCATGAATCTGGATAATAAACTAACATTAAACATAATATCTGGCCTTGTTGAAGTAAGATATAGCAAACTTCAAATCAAACTCCTACAAAGTGATATATTAACTTTCTTTTCGCTATTTACTTTTCTAAACTTCTCATTTTCTGCTAATGGTATGGCCACAGACCTGCAATACATCATTTTAAATTTTTGTAGAATACTTTTAGTATACTTCTTTTGATAAATAAAAATTCCTTCTTTCACTTGAGAAACTTCGATGCCAAAGAAATAATTTAGCAACCCAAGGTCACTCATTTCATAAGCTTGCATCATATCTTGTTTGAAATTTTGCATCATCTTTACATTATTTCCTTTAAAGAGCAAATTATCCACATAGACACAAACAATGATATTGCTGTCATATTTTTTCTTCACATAAAAAATGACTTCACTTTTACTTCTCTGAAAATTATTTTTCAGAAAGTATGTATCAATTTCATTGTACCAGGATCTTGGAGCTTACTTCAGCCCGTAAAGAGCTTTCTTTAGTCTATACACCTTTCTTCTCCCCCTTGAACTAAAAATCCTTGAGGTTGCTCAACATAAATCTTTTCGTCAAGTTTTCCATTCATAAATGTTGATCTAACATCAAGTTGAAATATCTTCCATTTCTTTTTTGCAGCAACAACAATTACAATTCTAATTTTATAAAGACGAACAACTGGAGAGAAAGTTACATAAAAATCAATACCTTGTTTTTGCGTGTAGACTCTAGAAACCAACCTTGCTTTGTGCTTTTGAATATCTCCTTCCTGATTGAGTTTGATTTTGTAAATTCATTTTAGGCTTACAAGTTCTCTTTCTCTATGAATAGCCACAAGCACCCAAATATTATTTTTTTCAATCATTCGAATTTCTTCTTCCAAGTATTTCTTCCAAACGTCATGCTTTATTGCATCTTCATAATTTTTTTGCTCAACAACGCCAAAATTACAACTTTGATAAATGTCACTAAACATTTTTTATCCTCTTGCAGGCGGTTCTTCATTACCTGAATCTAGGATTTCTCCCCCTTGAGAGACATCTATATCTTTCTCATCCTCTTCTTGATTTGAAGATATGATAGTATTATTCTCTATCTTTTTATCCTTTATTAAAATGACATCTCTACTAACAACAAGTTTGTTAGTTTTCACATCGGGAGGCCTATATCCTTTTGTCACATCACTATAACCAAGAAAGGCACATTTTTGAATTTTTTCATCCAAATTTGTTCTTTTCTCTGCAGGTACATGAGCATAACAAATACACCCAAAAATTTTAAAATGACCTATAGAAGGTTTAATTCCACACCAAGCTTCAACTAGTGTCTTGTCCTTTTATGCTTCTGTTTGACACCTATTAAGGATGTGAACTGCTGTATGCACTACTTCTGCCCAAAAATATTTTGGCAGCCCTTTCTCATTCATCATAGTTCTGGCCGTTTCAGCAATTGTTCTATTTCTTCTTTTAGATACACCATTTTGTTTATGAGTATACTCTGCTGTACGTTGCTTCTGAATGCCTTCATTTTTGCAATATTCTTCAAACTCTCAACATCTGTACTCACCTCCTCGATCACTGCGAATGGTTTTGATGTTGCAACATTTTTGCTTCCCAACAAGGACTTAAAATTTCTTGAATGTAGGAAATGCTTCAACCTTTTCATTAAAGAAATAAACCCAAGTCATTCTTGAATAATCACCAATAAAGATTAGAAAGTACCTTTGACTTCCAAGAGATGGAGTCTTCGTTAGTCCACAAATGTGTGTATGAATAAGTTTCAAAAGTACATTTTCTCTCAAAGACACCCCTTTTGGAAAAGACTTTCTGTGTTGCTTTCCCGTTATACAACTTTCACATGTATCCACATCAGTATTTATCTCAGGAAAGCCTTGCACGATGTCCTTTTGCTTGACAAGCTTTAAAACATGAAAATTCAAGTGAAAAACTCTTTTGTGCCAAAGACATGAATCATCTACAATTTTATTTTTTAATTCATTGTATTGAAATTGCAAAGGGAAGTTTATTTTTATCATCTTTACTTCAATAATGACTTGATTTGGCTAAATTTTATCATAAATCCTCCAATAATTATCTCTAAGCACAAGAGAATAACTATTTTCCATGATTTGACCAACACTAAGCTAATTTTCTATTAAGTTAGTAACATAAAGAACATCATGAATTTTCTTACCACTTCCTTTCATGTTGATCGAAATAGTACATTTACCTTTTGCATCAACTAAGGCTCCATTACCCATCTTCACTTTACTAGTGTTGCGATTATTAATTGAGAGGAAAACCTTTTCATCTCCAGTCATGTGATTACTATAACCACTATAAACATACCATTCATTTCTTTTTGTTGAAGCATCAGATTTAAGGCGAAGAAAAGGTTTTCTTCCCTTTCTTCCTTGTGTTTTTCACAAAAATTTGCTTGCTCCCGTTTCTTCTGCCAACAATCGTTTTCAATGTGGCCAAACTTTTTACAAAAGTTACATTGGCGCTTTCCCTTGAGCCAACATTTTTCTGCATCGTGATTAGTCTTTTTGCAAACATTACAAAAAGGACTAGAGTTTTTCTCACATTCTTCTTCAACTTTCTTGGAAGAATCTTCATGATCCTGCTTCTTTTTTAGCTTGTTATTCTTCTTTTGATGATTTTTTGGGAAATTTTGAGAATTCTCATTTGTTTTAGACTGGAAAGTCATCTCTTTGGATTGATCTTCACGAAAAAATCTTCGCTTCTCTTGTGCACAAAATGATTTAACTATGTCTTTTATGGAAAGCTTAGAAAGATCTTTCATCTCCTCAGTGATATCAATGATGTATTCATACTTTTCTGTGACACTAATTAGAATCTTTTCCACTAGAGGTTGGTAAGAAATTGTATCACTATGATTTCTCATTTCATTACCAATATTCACTACTCTTGTGCATTATTCATCAATTTTTTCAGATTCTATCATCTTTAAATTTTGAAACTCTCTTCTATGAGTTTGAAGATTTATAGTGGGTACCTTTTCGTCACCATACACCTAAGTTTCCTGAAAATCCCAAGCTTCCTTTGCAGTCTCACAAGTAGAAATTTTTGCAAAATATACTCTTACGACTCCCATTTATATTTTGCTCAAGGCTTTTGCATCTTGACGATACATAGCCTCAAGATTTTTCATCTCTGCTGTTGTAAAATCACCATCGTTGTCTGTCTTTTCAAAGTCATTTGCAACGATAGTCCATAATCCTTCAGCTTTCAAATGTGTTCTCATTCTTATCTTTCATAATTCAAAATAAGTTCCATCAAAAAATGGACTAAGAACAACTGAAGAATCAATACATTGATTTGTTTTGGATGTCATATTTTATTATTCACCAAACCCCAGATTAAGAACGAAAACCTGCTCCTTGTACAAATTTGTAGGAAATATGAAAGGAAAAATAAAATCTTTAGAAAATGATCAAGTTTTTTACTGGCTACTTAAGGTCACTCGAGATGATTACAATCATCAACTACATTATTTATAATACTCAAAATAGAAAATCAAAAGTCTTGCACAAATAACTAAATACATGGATCAAAATTTACTAGATACGTGTACTACGAAATTCTAAAGACACTTCTTGAAAAACTAAGAGAAAATTTCGAAAGACTAAACATTGATGCATTAATTCCAACAATTTTAATCTATTCCAAAAGTAAGGAAGATCATGTGGACCATTTTCGTACAAGTGTAGGTGTTCTTGGGAAACAAAGTTTATATGGAACTAACAAACCCTTTTATGATTATTTCGACGTTATAATTTGTTTGTATGATAACTATTATCCTGAATAACATTGTATAGTTGTACTAGATCCCTCAAAGATCCTCTTGAAAGAATGAAGGTCCAATTAGAGTCTGCACTATAGCCTGCTAACAGATGAACCATAACATTAACATTACCAAAGATTAATTAGGGCAATGGAGTTATTTGATTGTGACTTTATATTTGTCCCTTGATTGTAACTTTATAAATTTATTTTGAAAACAAAAATGATTCAGAAAAAAAAGAAGAGAAAAGGACACCTCTGAAGGTATATTTGGCACAACATAAATGACAATTCAAGAAGCATGATTAAACACAGGCCTAGAGAAGAAAAAGAAATATGCATCAGTTATTCTTATAAATACTATTAATTGAGACTTGAAGTTATGCTACATTTATAAAAAGACAATTTTTACAAAATATTCATTATCAATATACAATACTTTTTCTACACGATTTATCGATTATTATAAAGCATGTGTTTATATGATAAAATAATTAAATGAAGTATATATATGAACAATAATTTCTCATGATAGAAACCTTATAACAAGAAATACAATAGCCACAAGTTATAACCACATGAGAATAGTAAATTAATTTATTTTTATCTATTGATAACACACTTTTATTTTTTGCTTGATCTTATTAAAAAATCAAGGTTTAACAATATTTATTTTCACTGACAAATATTTTGCACAATGACTCTTCAAATTTCTAGGCAGCTCAATCCGTTCCTCACTTATTGTTTCTACGATTTCCTGGAAATTAAGATAAAAATATAAACATATTAGCAAAAGTGGGTGAGCGTTCATGCATGTGTGTGTTGTGTGCCTTCACGTACGCGTAAGAGTGCGAATCTGCATCTGTGTGTATAAAATAGCTTACAAAAGTTCGGATTCAACGCTAGAAGGCATAAAAAAGGATCCACTTGTTGATCATTCTCAGCATAGTAATGATTATATGAAATGTTAGGAATTGGTCTTCACAACCAATTTTACATTTCAACGCATAAAAAATACAACCGAGTCTAAGCACCCATATATCCGCTCCCTCAAATTTTAACACAAATTATAAAGAAGATAATATTATATAAAATGAAACAGAAAAAATATATAGGTACATTTAACGTAGAGAACTTGTTGTGGAGGTACTTGGTGGAGTGTTTGGATATTAAGGATTTGTCTGAATGACTATTCTCTGCATTCATTTTAATAAATAAAAAAAAAAAAGAAAATATGACCACCCTAATTACAAAATGTTAATATTCTCACATAATAATAATTATGGTTGCTTAAAAAATAACTAGATTAAGTAACTTTTAAACGAGTGTACTGTAAATTAAATTTAGATGTATACTCTTGATCGCAACAAGAATGCATGTGTTAATCTTGTCATTCGTCCTCGATTATATCTTGCATGTAATTATTTAAAATAAATGTAAGTTGCCCGATACAACTAACAAACCCATTTATGTTATTTTCTTCGTTCTAATTTTTGGTATAATAATAATTTTCTTAAATAACAGTGTACCCTTGTACTACGAGCTCTCATAAATTCCCTTGAAGGAATAACGGCCCTGTTAGAGTCTGCATTGCAGCCCTTCTAATAGAGAAACACTAAAAGTAACATTAGAAATGATGAATTAAGGCAATGGAGCTTTTTAATTGTGACTTTATATTAGTCCCCTGATTATTTTTTTAAAATATTATATTAAAATAAAAATGATTCAGAAAAAAAAAAAGAGAAAAAGATGATACCTCTTAAGGTAAGTTTGGCCGAGCTGAAAGGAGAGTTCACGAACAAGATTAAGCATAGGCCTAGACAAGGGAAAAAAACATGCATTAGTTATTCGTGCAAATAATATTAATTGGCACATTAAGTTGTTCTGAATTTTTAAAATGATACTCTTTAGAAATCTGCATTATTAATATATTATTATTTTTCAAAATAGTTTATCAATAATGATCATCCATGTGTTTATATAATAAAATAATTCAATGAAGTATAAATTTGTACACTAATTTATCATGATATAATTTTATTTTTAAAAAAAAATTTCCACAAATAACAATGACATGATAAAAAAATAATTTATTTATGTCTCTTGGTAACACAGATTTATTTTGTTCTTGATTGTATTGCAAAAACAAATTTTGAGGATACTTATTTTGAATGAGCAATATCTTGCACAGTGAATCTTACAATTTCAAGTCTTCTTCAATTTTTGTTTCTACGATTACCTCGAAATTATATATAAAAACTATTAACATATATGCAGAATTTTGTGCGGCACTTGCATGAGCGTATGCATCTTCCTCTCTGAGTGATTCAATAAAAATTGCTTACAAAAATTTGAATTTGATGCCAAAAGGCGTACGAAAGGATCCACTTGTTGACCATTTTCAACATAGTTTTGATTATATAAAATGTTGGGAATTGGTCTGGACCACCTATTTCACATTTTAATACATAATAAATAAACATAGTCTAAGCACCCATATATCCACTCCCTCAAATTTGTGTACAGATTAATAAAAAAATAATATTATATAAAATGAAACAGAAAAAGTATATGAGTACGTTGAACTTGGAGCCCTTGTTGTGAAGGTACCTGGTAGAGCATTTGTATATTCTGGATATGTCTCAATGACTATTCTCTGCATTCAATTGAATAATTAAAATAAATAAATATAAGGAAAATATTAAAAACCCTTGATAAATTACAAAAAGTTAATATTCTCACATTATCATAATTATGTTTGCTTAAAAAATTACTTGCATAAACTAACTTTAAAAGAGTGTGATATAAATAAAATTTAGATGTATACACGTGAACGCAATGAGAATACATATGTTAATATTGACATAAGGCTTGTATTTATTTCTTTAACATGAAGAGTAAGATGCTCAATAGAACTAACAAACCCTTTTATGGTTCTTCTGTAGTTCTTATTTGTTTGCATAATACTAATTTTCTTAAATAAGAATGTCATGTTGGTACTATGAGCTCTCATAGATCCTTATGATGGAATGTCGTCCTTATTAGAGTCTGCATTGTGGCCCTGCAAATCAAGGAAACATAAAAGTAACAGTAGCAAAGATGAATTACGCCAATGGAATTTTTTTAATTGTCGACATATATTTTTCACTTGGTTGTGACCTTATAACTTTATATTATGAATAAAAACTAATTTAAAAAAATAAGAATATGATACCTCTTAAGGTAAAAAATTTCCCAGTGTAAATGAGAGTTCAAGAACAAGATTAAACACAGGCCTAGGCAAGAGAAAAATAACATGTATTATTTATTCGTAGAAATATTATTTATTGACTCATGAAGGTGTTATGAATTTTTATAAGACACGTTTTACACAACTTACATTATAAATATATACAATCATTTTCAGCATAATTTATCAATAACTATCAACGATGTGCGTGTTTATATGATAAAATAATTCAATGAAGTATAAATATGGACAAGAATTTATAATGATAGAAACTATTAAAAAGAAATAAAATATCGACAAGTTACAACCATATGAGGATTGTAAATTAATTTATTTTGTCTTTTGACAATACTTAATTTTATTGAGCAATATTCTGAACAATGAATCATCTAATTTCTAGACAACTTAATCCGTTCCTCACCTGTTATTCCTATGATATTGTAGAAATAAAATATAAAAAGATATTAGTATATAAACAAAAGTGTGTGTTCGCGCTTGCGTCCTTATAAGTTTTGTGTTTTCTTTGTGTGTGTGTGCGTGTGCATCCATGTGCGTGGGTGAATGAAAATAGCTTATGAAAATTTGAATTCGAGACCAAAAGACGTAAGAAACGATCCACTTGATCAAAATTCTCAACATAGATTGGTTTATATAAACTTTTGGGAATTGGTCAGCACCACCGATTTCACATTTCAACACATAAAAATAAAACATGGTATAGGCACCGATATATTCAATCCATCAAATATTGGAACAAATGAATAAAGCAAATAATATTATAGAAAAGGAAACACAAAAGTAAATAACTACGTTGAACATGGAGGTCTTGTTCTGGAGGTACTTGGTGGAGCATTTTGATATTGATAAAAATTACAAAAAAGTTTATATTTTCACATTACAATAATTATGTTTGCTGAAAAATCACTTTCATAATCTATCTTTTAAATTAGTGTAATATAAATTAGACTTATATGTATACTCTTGAGCGCAAAGAGAATACATGTGTTAATCTGGACATTCTTCCTCGATTATATCTTGCATGTATTTATTTAACATAAAACGTGAGTTTCCCAATAAAATTTAACTAACAAACCTTTTTATGGTTCTTTCGTTGTTCTAATTTGTTTGTATAATAATAATTTTCTTAAATAACATTGTACCCTTGTATTTCGAGCTCTTACAGATTCTCTTGAAACAAATACGGTCCTATTATAGTCTTCATTGTAGCCCTCCTAATAGAGGAACCATACAAGTAACATTAGTAATGATGAATTAGAGCAGTGTACATTTTTTATTCTGACTATATATTAGTCACCTGATTGTTGTTGGGAATTAAACACACAACACACACAAATAATCTAGAGAAAAGAGAAACGGAACACAAACGGGACACACAAGAATTTAACGTGGTTCGGTTTCCCTACTCCACGACTGTAACAGGAGGATTTTTATTTCACTTGTGCTGCTTTAGAATTACAAATACAAGGATCATATTTATAGGAAAACCAAATAGTTAACCTAGGGTTTCAGTAATGGGTCGGGCCGGCTCACAAGCCTCCACAAAGCCCAACAATTGTAACTTTAAAACATTATATTATAAAAAAATATATTCAAAAAAAGACGAAGATGATACTTCTGAAGGTAAATTTGGACCCAACGTAAATGAGAATTAATGAACAAGAATAAACACAGGCCTAAACAATAGAATAAGAAAATATACATTAATTATTCGTAGAAATAATATTAGTTGACAATTGAAGTTGTTTTGATTATTCAAAAAGACACTTTCTACACAATCTGCATTATGAATATATAATAATTTTTCAAATTATTTATCAAAGCTTATCATCAATGTATTTACATGATAAAATGATTAAATGAAGAATAAATATTGACAATTATTTGTCATGACAGAAACTTTTGAGAAAGAAATAAAATATCCACACCTCATGACCACGTGAGAATTGTAAATTAGTTTCTTTTTGTCTCTTGATAACATACTTTTGTTTTGGGGTTGATCTTATTATAAAAATAATTTTTGACAATCATTATTTTGACCGAGCAATATTTTGCACAAGACTCTTTAAATTTCTAATAAGTTCATATCTTTCCTCACTTGTTGTTTCTACTATTGCATTTGAAATTAAATATAAAAAAATATTCACATATTAGGAAAAGTTTGTTCGTGTGCGTGCGTGTTGTGTCGCGTGTTGTGTGTGCGCGTCCACATATGTGCACGTGTGTGCATCAGTAAAAATAGCTTAGAACTATTTGAATTCGACGCACGAAGGCATACGAAAGGATCCACTTGTTGACCATTTTCATCATAGTTTTGATTATATTGGATGTTTGAAATTGGTAAGCTCTAACAATTTCACATTTAAATACAATATAACTATAATACAATCTAACCACCCACATATCCACTCCCCCAAATTTTGACATAAATTATAAAGAAAATAATATTCTATAAAATTAAATAGAAAAAATATATAGGTATCTTGAACTGGAGCTCTTTTAGTCGAGGTATTAAGCTAGGCGGAGAATTTGGATTTTGATGATTTGTCTCAATGACTATTCTTTGTATTCATTTGATCAAATAAAATACAATAAGAAATATTACCACCTTTGAACAGTTACAAAAGGTTGAAATTCTAACATTATAATAATAATATTTGCATAAACTAACTTTTAAACAAGTGTAATATAAATTAGGTTCAAATGTATACTCCCGAACGCAAAGAAATCACATGCTTTAATCTTGTCATTATTCCTTGATTATAGCTTGCATGTATTTATTTAACATAAAACGTAAGTTGTCCTATACAAGAAACAATCCCTCTTATTGTTCTTTCGTTGTTTTAATTTGTTTGTATAATAATAATTTTCTGAAGTAATATTGTACCTTTGTACTACGAGCTCTCGCACATTCTTTTTAGTAATGAAATCTCTATTAGAGTATGCATTTCTCTTTAATTGGGGAACCATAAAAATAACATTAGCAATGATGAATTAGGGCAATGGAGTTTTTGAATTGTGACTTTATATTAGTCACCTGATTGTAACTTTAAAACATTATGTTATAAGTAAAAATGATTCAAATAAAATAGAAGAAGATGGTATCTCTGAAGGTAAATTTTTGCCAGCGTAAATGAGATTTCAGGAAAAAGACTAAGCACAGGCCTAGACAAGAGGAAAAAAAACATGCATTAGTTATTCGTAGAAATAATAATAATTGACACATGATGTTGTTTTGAATTTTAAAAAAGTCACTTTTTACACAATCTATATTTTCAATCTATAGTCTTTTTCAAAATAATTTATAAATTATTATCATCCATGTAGTTATATGATAAAAATATTCAATGATTAGAAACATGTACAATCATATATCATAATAGAAACTTTTAAACATGAAATGAAATATCCACAAGTCCCAACCACATGAGAATTGTAAATGAATTTATTTTTGCCTCTTTCTGACACACTTTTATATTGTGTTTGATTTATTGTTAAAACAATTTTTGACAATACTAATTTTGATCGAGCAATATTTTTCACAATGAATCTTCAAATTTCTAGTAAGCTCAATTGGTTCCTCACTTGTTGTTTCTATATAACCTAGAAATTAAATATAAAAAATATTAACATATTAGTAAAAGTGTGTGCACATGCATTCATGCGTGCGCGTACGCATCCAAGAGAGCGTGTTCTGATATAAAAATAGCATACGAAAATTCGAATTCGACGCTAGAAGGCATAAGAAAGGATTTATTGGTTGACCAGTCTTTGCATAGTTTGGATGATGTAAAATGTTGGGAAATGGTCTGAACTACCAATTTTACATTTCAAAACATAAAAAATAAAACTTGTCTAAGCACCCAATATCCACTCCTTCAAATTTTGGCACATGTTAATAAGAAAATATAGAAAATGAAATCGAAAAAATAAGTAAGTAGGTTGAAAATGGAGATTTAAATTGAATTTGAATTTGACCAAAAATCATACTTAACACACCTTAACAAATTTTCAGGACTTAATTAGCTTATATCCAAAAATTGTTTCTTTCAAATTCTTAGTCTTTCTAGTAGCGGGGTGTTACAGTAACTTTACATTATAAACCAAAAATAATTCAAAAAGAGAAGAAGATAATACCTCTGAAGGTAAATTTGTCCAGCGTAAATGAGAGTTTACGAACAGGATTAAACACATACCTAGACATGTGAAAAAAACATGTATTTCTTATTTGTAGAAATAATATTAACTAACACCTGAAGTTGCTCTAAATGTTTAGATGACACATATTACAAAATTTGTTGTCACGACACAACTCACTGTGCCTTGCGGGCCCCCAATCCAAATACTATGTAGGAGGACCCTGATTTCCCAATTATTAAACAAGCGGAAAATCTAAGTAAAACAGAGTTAATTACAAAAAAACATGATTTCTATACCTGACCTGACCTTTTTTTACACAATTAAGTTAAAGTAAAGTAAAATAACAACTCCCATAGATCTAGTCTAAACATGTTCAAGTGCTACCAATGGTACAACTGTACACGATATTGAAAAGACACAACTCTCACCATGTGGAAGGAAGAATAGAAGCTGCTAGAGAATTCTTCTCCTTAACCGAATGAAAAATCGTTAATCCTGCATAAAGACTCTGTCAAAAGAAATATCAAGAGTAGTATAATCACAAACACAAGTACTGGTAGGCATCATCGGTCAATTTGACGCCCACCACATCACATAAGAAATCAACTAGTAAGATTATGAATTAAAACACTCTCTTTTTCACCATTACCCTTCCTTAGAACAACTTTAATTTACACTAGTACTCTTAATGCCAACCATCTTCTAAAAATTAACTCAATGGGTTTTTGATCAAATCCTAAACATTCTAACACATTAGCGATTCCCCAATTTCACCCACGAGCACTTCAACTACACGGTCATGTCATACTCTTCCTTTCTTGTGATATTACTCAATCATGGTCACATACTACACTACGAAAACTTCCTTATATATGACCAACCTTTTTCTCTTTATCCAAGGTGAAACTCAATTATTCAAATTTCATCACATAGTCGACTTTTACTACTCTTTCACAATTAAAATACAAGAACAACCCTCGGTATCCATTACTCATCACTTAAACCCTTTGCCCTTCTAGTATACCCCAGTACTTCACTCAATCACAAGGACAATCAAACATAAACAGTCACAACATATAACCACTAAGTGGAACATATACAATTCATCACCACTATATCATCACATGAAGATATGGAATATATATGATATCATCGACATGAAGAGAAACAACCTATTTCACAATTCTCAAATATCACAATAATGTCAAGTAGTTGGTCCTCTGATAGAACCTAAACCCAAATTGTTAGTGCACTGGAGTGTGGTACCCGATCCCACAGTTATGACAACACGTGGAAATCCAAACAAAGTTAGTTATGCCAGAATATGGAACTCGATCAATCGAAACGTTTCAATCCGATTCCAATTAGTTAAGCGGAACGCGACAATACGATCTATCAACATGCCACAATCTCAAACTCAAGTATACTTTCAAGTCATAAAATCAACAAGTGATTCATGACATATAATTATTCATCTGTCTCATTTAGAATAAGTGTGAATAATCCGTGGAACATTCACATACATACATACATCATTATTATACAATAATAGAACACATCACACGATAATAGAATAAGAACCATCACCTACAAGGGTTCCTTATCATTCACCTCATGCAAACCTTAATTTGACCATACTAATCCCTATTTAATCGTCTAAAACTTCTTTCTAGGGTTTAACTCACAAATCATTTGGTGCACGAAGGCCTACACATTAACAATACCATCGATACACATATATGTGAAGTGAGCACAAATTGAAACTACTCAACTCATAAAACCTAGGCTCCTTGGGCACAAATCAATTACACAGAGTTTTTGAAATGATACAAGTGTTTCTAGGCTTTCTGATGTTTAATTTGGCCAAGAATATTAAAGATATCATCATCTTCACACTAGAAATCACCTTCTCCTTCCATTCAAAGCTTGGAGAAACTTTTCTAAGGTTTCTAGGGTGTTTTACCACCTATTCAATTATGGTAGATGGAGAAAATATGATTTCTCACAATTTACATTCTTCCTTTCCTATCTCACACTTGTGGCCACTAACCTTGCCTTGGCAATGCCGCGTATCGGCAAACTTTTTTTCAGATTTTGTTTTTACTCAATAAAAACCGTTCAGGTCGTTAAATATTATCATCAATATAAAATAATTTTTCAACATGATTCATAAATAATTATCAAACTTGTGTTTATATGATAGAATAATCCAATGAAGTATATATATGGACAATAATTTATCAAGATAGAAACTTTTAAACAAGAAATAGAATATCCACAAGTCCCAACCATATGACAATTGTAAATTAATTTATTTTTGTCTATTGATACCACACGTTTATTTTGTGCTTCATCTTATAATAAAATCAATTTTTTGACATTGCTTATTTTTTTCCGAACAGTATTCTGCACAATGCATCTTCAAATTTCTAGTCATGTCAATCCGGTCCTCAGTAGCTTATTGTTTGTATGATTTCCTACAAATTAAATATAAAAAAATTAACATATTAGAAGAAGTGTGTGTGCGCATCCGTGTGCGTGCATGATTAAAAATAGCTTACGATAATTTGAAGTGGACGCTAGAAAGCTTAAGAAAGGATCCACTTGTCGACCATACTCAATATATTTTGGATTACATAAAATGTTGGGAATTTGTCTCCACCACCGATTCACATTTCAATGCATACAAAATAAAACATAGTCTAAGCACCCGTATATCCACTTCGTAAAATTTTGGCACAAATGTAAAAGAAATTAATATTATATAAAATGAAACAAAAATATACATAAGTACGTCGAAAGTGGAGATCTCATTGTGAGGGCACTTGGCGAAGCATTAGGATACTGAGAATTTGTCTCAGTGACTATTCTCTACATTCATTTGATAAAATAAAAAAATATAGAAAATGTTACCACCTTTGAAAAATTAAAAGAATTTAACATTGTCACATTCTAATAATTATGTGGTTAAAAATTACTTGCATAAACTAACTTTAAAACTAGTGTAATATAAATAAGGTTTAGATGTACACGCAAAGATAATGCATGTGTTAATCTTTATATTCTTCCTCAATTATAGCTTGCATGTATTAAATTTTGAAAAAATTGCTAACTAACCATCATTTATTATATTATTTCTGGATTTTCCTACCATTTCAAAAGATATAAAAAATCCTTTGTTTTCCTCCCATCATCCCCTTTTTCGGATACATTAATTGAAATCTCATACCCATGATTTTTCTTCCTTTTTTCACGCCAAATCTCTACATAAATGTATCAATGAATTTATTTTTGAATTAAAAATCTTTTATATTTACAATTAATAATTTAAAAATATTCAAGAGGTAGAGTTATTTCAATCATTTGCATTTATGATTTATCTTTATATTATTTTTTTTTAAAAATCGTTTTAAAACAATAATAAAATTATTTCCGCCCCTCCCCCCATCAAAATCGTATTGATCGTTTGAAATTTTAGTTAATTATATCGTTGTTGATTTTCTTTTGAATAATATTTATTTTCTTTTAATATATCTACTGTGGAAAAACATCCAAAAAATGAAAAAAAGTTGAATTTGCCATCGCACGACTATCACTATCAAAGATACATATTTATAATGTATCTCATTCATTTTTAGTTTTAAATGAGTCTTTGTTCTTGTTATCATTGATCCAATACATTGTTGTTACAATAACCATTGTTTTATGCAATATATCATGTTCATATTTAAACTATTTAGGCCCAACTCTAATGTTGTTGAACCATCTATGTTAGTGTTTATCATGTTAAATATACTTGATACATAAAATTTGTGTTATGTTTCATACACACACAAGACAAAGATAATTTTGATCAACTACATGCATAATGTATTTGTTAATCTGAAATTATATTATTTCTCAAACAAAATAAGATATTCATAAATAATGTATCACGTCCTAATTTCTTAGGTATGATACATAAATTCAAATTTGTAATTAAATGTATCTGACATTAGAGAAGTCGAAGAAGGATACATGCTCGAGTTCTAAATCTAGTGTTGAAAAAGTACTCAAAAAAAGGAGAAAAGTTTGATTTGTCATTATACGACAATGACTACCAACAATAGATATTTTCAATGTATCTCATTTATTTTTTATTCTTAAATTAGTATTTGTAAGTGTTATTCCTGATATGATACATCACTCCTAAATTAACATTTGATTATGCAATGTATCATGTTCATAGTCAAGGTATTGATATTATAAAATCTCACGACTAGGAAGAACTAGAATAGTTTAAATCTAAAAATAGTTACTTTTGGGAAGTATAAGGGAATCTAGAAATATTTATCTATATTAATAGTGAGTTTTTGTCCAGCTTCAAAGGACCATAACTCCTAGCCCCAGATAAGTTAGGTGTAGCTTCAGATATGGTTAAATATCCTATGAAATGATCTTTCCAACACCGCAATGTTTGTGCGATTTTGAGTTCATATAAGTGAGTTATCCCTTTCGGATGTTGAGTTGTTGAGTTAAGGAAAGTCCAATCTGGATTTGGGAAGGTAAAATATTTCCTTTTCTTACCTAATTATGTTAATTCGTTTTTAGAGATTATATGGGGGTAAAACAAGACTTTGTTTTGTTTACAAAGATTTTTAATTCAAGCTAAGGCTTGGAGAAAAGATAAGCGGGTAGAAATCAAGAAATTTCCAAAAAATTCAAGCTTTGTGTCTTGAATTTGTCTGGGATAAACCCTAAAAAGGAATGTGGATCACATAGCATTGGGTTAATTCACCCATGCGCCAACCATGTTTCAATTCATCAAATTTATATTTTTGAATGTTAAGAAATTTAGTTTTTGAATAACATTTTTGAATGTTTCATTGAGTTCTTTATGGTTGTGTTGGTGAACTTTCTTGGTGATTTGATTCTTGTTTCCGGGGGAAGTTTTTCAGTTATGTCTATGGTGTGTTGAGTGTACTAACGATCCTAACTTTTTTGGGAAAGAACAATGGAAGTTTAGAAGTTTTACAGATTAAAAACATAGGAGAAAAGTTGGAGTCGCCTGGGAAAAAGGATGGGTCATCGCGTCAGCCAACGCGCCCCAATGCGACCTGTAGGTCTATGGAGCGACATGCCAGAAAAAGCACTTTATTTATCCTCTAAGGTTTGAGGGTTGTCTCACCGCGCCTCTCAAAGCGTTTGGAATACAAGTTGTCCCCATTGTTCCCCCATCTTTTTATACTAGTTCCTTCGTGTTGTACGTATGGTTCCTAGTTTGTTTCAACACTCTAAGTTACATATAAACTTCAACTAATCATTTATAAACATGATATCATGAACCTTGAATCCATAATCCAATCCAAGGGAAGTTAAGATCCAAGTTTAGAAGTTCAGAATCAAGTCAAAGCAATGTTATAAAGTTTTCATGAGCCTTCAATGATATTTTAACTCTGTTTTAGGTCTCTAGTCTCAAGTTAAGTAAAGAGTGAAGAGTTGAGTTTATTTCTTTAAAAGGGTGTATTGGAACTATTTATTCCCAAGAGTAAATGTTTTCTTACTTAAACAAGAAAGGAAACTGAGATTTGCAAAAAGCTTTTGAGCTATTTTTCAGAAAAAAGTAATTGTTTTCTAAGTAAAGTAAAAGGGAAAAACTTTGATTTCCGAGGTAGCTTTTAAGTTATGTATCTTAGCACTAATATCAAATCACTTAAAAGGTTTGTTTTGAAAAGTAAGAGATAATATATTTTGGGATTAGTATTGAGCACCGATATGGGGGCGAGTTCAGGCAACTCACAACCCCCATAAATCATGTTGCCACAATTAGTAGAAAAAGGGACATACTTTTTAGATGATTCCTTAGTGATTTTTAGCATAGAATGGTGGATCCACTTAGTAGTTAAGGTTCTATACAAATGGCAAGGTAATGATGACCCTCGTAGCATGAGGCTAAACATTGTATCCTCAATATAGATCTTAAGTGATGGTTGTCAATTAGAGAAACTCTGAAAGATGTTAAATGTATTTTTCAGTACCTCTTAGAGTTATATTGTATCCTTTCATAGATACAGTTGACATCATATTTAAGAAGTTTTCACCTATATTGGACTTGTTTTAAATTGTTTTAAATTTAAATGAGTTCAGTCCTGTATAGTTGAGTTTAGCACAATAAGTTCTTCAGATTTACCTTTCCAACATATATGTTGTTTCGCATTCAAACTCACATACTCGTATATTCAATATACTGGTGCTAGTTGGTATGCATTGTTGTACGATGCAGACGCTGGTAACTAGGATCGAAATCTGGCGCACCATTCATCTGGTGAGAAGATCAGAGTCAGTTCGTGTGTCACCTTACATTTTGGAGGACATTTATGAGTTACATTCTGTTTTCAGTTGTTAGGATTATTGGGGGTCTTGTCCTAACATTCCTCTTTGTGTTAGAGGCTTTATAGACGAATAGTATTAGTTCTTTAGTCTGGTTCATTTCAATTGTAAAAGTTTAAGATATGAGTTACGATTTTTTCTAAGTAATTATACAAGGTGCTTTCATGAGTTTTATCTCTTGTGTGTAAGTCTTTCGCTGTGTAAGTTACCCAAGCCAAGGGTCCGCTCGAGGCAAATTATGGTCTTCGAGTGCCAGTCCTACCTAGGGTGTAGAGTTGGGGCATGAAAATGTTATACCATAGCACAGAGTTAAACATCCCTAGGGAGTTTATGAACCAAAATGTGTAGTGTTCTAGTTACCAGCGTAAAGCGTGCAACATCTATAATAAGGAGGTTGCAACATTTCGAAACTATATAATTTCTTTCACACTCTTTTCGTGCATTAAAGTTTATCTATAAACATTTTCCCTCTAATTCGTTATAGAAAGAGTTTAAGATAATTATACTTACACGAAGAGAAGTATGATGGCGTCCAGCTAGGAGGAACATTGAGGAACAAGGGGTACCTAATCCACCTAAACTGCTGCCCCTGGGAGAGGTTACTAATGACTAATTCAAGAAAGGGAATTAGGATGCTTAACACACATGTGACTAATTAGGTTTGTTAGCAAAGAGAAGCTCTACAAGAACGGGCTGACACTTCGAGGATTCATGAGTTCTTAAGGATGAATCAACCAAATTTCACTGGTTCAAGAACAATTGAGGATCCAGAGAATTTCATTGAGGAACTAAAAAAGTGTTTAAGGTGATGCATGTTGCTAACACTAGGAGAGTCGACCTAACTTCATATCAATTGAAGAGTGTTGCTAGGACATGGTTTATCAGTCTAAAAAGGGTAGATATGAGGATGCAGCACCTGTACATTGCACTTTTTTTTAGGAGGAATTCTTGGGGCGTTTCTTTCCCCGAGAATTAAAAGAAGCTAAGGTAAGTGAGTTCCTCACACTAATGCAAAATCCTTTAAGAATTTTACATTATGGGCTGAACTTCACCCAACTATCCATCATTCTCTGTAGATGGTTACGGACATGAGAAGTATAATGAGTCTTTTTGTTGCTGTCTTAGGCCGTCTATCAAGAAAAGATAGTTTTGGTAGCAATGCTTACTAGGGACATGAACATGTAGAGGTTGATGATATATGTGCATCACATACAGGAGGAAAAGGTAAGAGACATAAAGGATTTCAACGACAAGAGGGCTAAGATGGGGGATGAATCCGGGAAGCAGAAGAGTAATGCCAACTGGTCATGCTTTCAACAGAAACAGAAGGGTTCTTCTACATTATCTACTAGTGCACCTGCACCTAAGAACCAGGATGAGTAAATTAATAAGAAAAGTAGAGATAAACCTTCTTATTCTCATTAGCATGGCATAAGGGGGTAGTAAGCCTGCTGCAAGTGCCAAGTGTGGTAGGAACAATTTTGGTGCTTGTCGCGATGGATCCACTGGTTGTTTCAAGTGTGGCCAGAATGGGCATTTCATATGAGAGTGTCCAAAGAACAAGAAGGACTATAGTAATGGGGGAAATAGAGCCCAGTCTTCACCAGATACTCCACTAGACAAGGCTGCACCTATCGATGCTAGTGCCGACACAGGCAACGGAAAAAACCGCTTGCATGCTCTCAATAATCTCCAAGAGAAAGAGGAATCGTCGAGTGCTGTCAGTGGTATGATTCATGTCTTTGACTCTAATGTTTATGCATTGCTAGATCTATGAGAGAGTTAATCATTTGTAACTCCTTATGTTGTTATAAACATCAATATTCTTCTTGAGCAACTTGGTGAACCATTAAGTGTTTCTAAACTTGTTGGTAAGTTCAATTCAGTAGAGAAAGTCTATCGTGATAGTGCAATTTATTTCAATCACAAGTTCACCATGGTTGATTTAATTGAGTGAGGCATGGTAGATTTTGATGTCATTCTTGGTATGGATTTTCTTCACACATATTATGACTTAGTTTATTGTAGAGCTCGAGTAGTCAAGTTTCAGTTTCGAAATGATCCAGTTTTAGTGTGGAAAATTAGTCAGAAGGGCCTAAGGGTCGTCTCATTTCATTCTTATGTAAAGGAAGTTAGTTTCTAAGGGTCGTGTCTATCATTTAGTCTAAGTTAATTACTCAATTATTAAGGTACCTCATATTCAGTCAGTTCCAGTAGTAAAGGAGTTTCTAGATGTCTTTCGAGATTATATTCTTGGAGTCCCTCTTGAAAGAGAGAGATACACTTCGACATAGACCTTCTTCCAGAGTATGTAGAATTGCATCAGCAGAGTTGAAAGTATTAAAACATCACTTGAAAGACCCATTAGAGAAAGTCTTTATTCGACCAAATGTCTCACCTTGGGGCGCTCTAGACTTATTTGCGAGAAATAAAAATTGTTCCATTGGATTTGTATAGACAACCGTAAGTTGAACAAGGTTACCATCAAGAATAAATATCCTCTTCCAAGGATTGATGATATTTTAGATCAGCTTCAGGGTGCTTGTTGTGTCTCGAAAATTGACCTTAAATCAGGCTATCATCATTTTAAAGTTAGGGAATGTGATATGTCAAGACAACAGTCCGAAATAGATATGTTTATAATGAGTTTTTTGCCATGTCCTTTGGTTTGACAAATGCACCAGAACCATGCATTTAGAACCAGATATGGTCATTTTGTTTTTTTGCTCATGTCTTTTTTTACAAAATGAACCAGCAGCATGCATGGACCTTCTGAACAGAGTATTCAAACATTATTTGGTTATGTTTTTTATTGTCTTCATTCATGAAATACTAATCTATTTAATGAATGAAGAACATTATGCTAGTCACTTCAAGATAGTCCTTCAAACGTTGAAAAATAAGGAGTTATATAATATGTTCGCAAAATTTTAGTTTTGTCTTAAGTTTGTGTCAATTTTCTGCCTCATAGTTTTCGTTGATGGAATTTGATTTGATACAGAAAATATAGAAGTAGCTCGCAATTGTCCTACAACCACGTCTCCAATTGAGATTAGGAGTTTCTCGGGTTTAGGTGGCTAATATAGAAGGTTAGTAGATGGGTTCTCCTCTATTTTATATTTTTTTGATGAAGTTGACTTAGAAAACAGTAAAGTTTGAACGGTTTGAAGATTATTGTTAATAAAACTTTTGGAATTGAAGAAAAGGTTGACTACTAACCTAGTTTTGACCTTACCAAAAGGTACACAAGGTTTTGTGGTGCATTGTGATGCACCAAGAGTTGATTTGGGTTGTGTGTTAATGCTGCATGGCAAGATTATAACTTGTGCCTCTTGAAAGTTCAAAGTTCTTGAGAAGAATTACCTAATCCGTGACTTTGAGTTGGCTGTTGTAGTATTAGATTTGAAGATATGGCATCACTACTTGTATGGTTTAAATATTGATATATTCACTTATCATAAGATCCTACAATGCGTATTCACTAAGAAGTAGCTTAATCTCAGATAGATAGTGGTTTAAATTACTCAAGGATTATGACATGAGTATTCTTTACCACCCAAGTAAGGCAAATGTGGTTGTTGATGCCTTGAGCAAGTTTGTCTATGGGAAACACGACCCATGTTGAGGAAGAAAAAACAGAGTTGGAAAAAGATATGCACATACTTGCACACCTGGGGTGAGACTTATGGATTCCATAGATGAAGAATAAGGTTGACGAAGGGGATGAATCATCTTGTGCATCAGAAATAAATGAAAAGCAAGACAAAGATCCCATTTTTCTTGAATTGAGGGGTAAGTGTTTCTAAACAAAACGTATTAGCTTTTGAACAAGGGGGGGAGGGGGTTGGTTTATTGATGTGTCAAGGTATATTGTGTGTATCAATGAAGGATGAAATTCAAGAAATCATCATTGGTAAATTTATCTCATAGCTCCAAATATTCCATTCATCTTTGTTGTACAAAGGTGTATGGCGACTTGAGAGAAGTTTATTGGTGGAATAGTATGAAGAAGGGCATTACTGAATTTGTTGCAAAGTGCCAACAAGTTAAAGTAGAGCATCAAAGTTCCGGCCGTTTGTCTCCAAATAAAGAACTTCTTGAATGAAAGTGGGAGATGATTAATATGGACTTCATCATAGGATTACCAAGGTCTTGTAGGCAACAAGATTCTATTTGGGAGATTTTCAACAAATAAAAAAATCAACCCACTTTTTACCTGTAAAGACTAACCAATCAGCAGAAGAATATGTTAAGTTGTATACCCAAGAGTATTAAGACTTCATGGTGTTCACGTCTCCATTATTAAAGACAGAGGTTAACAATTTACTGCACAGTTCTAGAAATATTTTCAAAAAGTTTTGGGTTCAAAGTTTACAATAAGTAATTCCTGTCATCCATAGACAGATGGGCAAGCAGCGCACACTATTATGACTGTAGAGGATATGTTGAGGAAATGAATGATTTACTTCAAAGGTAATTGGGATGATCACCTACCTCTAATTGAGTTCTCTTGCAATATTAGATATTGCTCTAGCATCTAAATGACTCCTTATGAAGATCTTTATGAAAGAAAATGAATATCTCTCATTAGGTGGTTTGAAGTGGGTGAAGCAGGGTTGACAGGACCAAATTTAGTTCACCAAGCTAGGGAGAAGGTGAAAGTGATTCAAGAGAGGTTGATGATGGCACAGAGTCGTTAGAAATCCTATATGGATGTTAGGAGAAGAGCATTGGAATTTGAAGTAGATGATTTGGTTTACTATAAAAATTTCACCCATGAAGGTTGTTATGAGGTTTTGTAAGAAGGGGAAACTTAGTCCTTGGTGTATTGGACCTTATATGATATCTATGAGAATAAACAATGTATCTTATGAGTTGGAGCGACCACAAGAGTTAGCAGCGGTTCATGTGGTATTTCAGGTCTCCATGTTGAACAAGTGCATGGTTGATCCTTCATTGATCATTCGAACAGAAAATGTAGGGATCACAGATAACTTTTCTTATGAGGAGATTCTTGTGCAAATTCTTGATTGCCAAGTTCGCAAATTGAAAATAAAATAGGGAGCCAATTTGTTCAAGAAACTACTTGGGAAAAAAAAGAAGACTTGAAGAAAAGATATTCACATCTCTTCGAATACGGAGAAAGTGCAGACCAAGGTACTAATTTTCTTCTTAGAACTCTTTATGTTTTGATATAGCATGTTGTTTAGTTGCATTTGCATGTGGGTGTTTAAACTTGATGTTGTGATCATAAACCTAGTAAGAGTAATCTCATTCGTGAAAGAATATTCTCAAGGGAGATATTGTAACATCTAACAAATAAGAAGAACTAGAAAAGATTTTAAAATCTGAAAATAGGTACTTTTTGAAAGAATAAGGAAATCTGGAAATTATTAAGTTAAAAGTGAGTTTTTTTGACAAATTTAAACGACCATTATCCCTAGCCCAGGATTAGTTTGGTTTGGTTTCAAATATGGTTACAAATCCCTTGGAATGATGTTTACAACGCTGCAAAGTTTGTGCTATTCAAATTTTTTATGAGTAAGTTATGTCTTTCGAATGTTGGACTATTGGACTAAGAAAAGTCCAATCCCGATTTTGGAAGGGAAAATTTATCTTTTCCTTACCTAATTATATTAATTCATTTTTAGGGATTATTTGGGGAAAACAAGACTTTGTTAAGTTTAAAAAGATTTAGAATTCACGCTAGCTCTGTGAGAATATAGAAAAAAATGAGAAATTAAGAAATTGCCATGAAAATTCCAGCTTTGTGTGTGGGACTCGTCGGGGGTTATTCCTAAAAGGTACGTGAGATCAAATTGCGTTTGGTTAGTTCACCCACGTTCAAAGCATGTTTCAATTCAGCAAATTTATGTTTTGGAATGTTAAGAAATTGTTTTCTTGAAGAACATTGTTGAAAGATTCATTGAGTCCTTGATGGTTTTTTGTTGAAGTTTTTTGATGATTTGATTCATGTTTCCAGCTTTACTTTTGAGTTAAATCTATTGTATGTTGATGATTCAAACAATCCTAAGAGTTTGGGAAAATAACCATTGAAGTTTAGAGGGTTTAGAGATAAAAAATGCAAGAGAAAAATCAGAGTCACCTAGGAAAAAGGTATGGTGTCGCACCAGCCAGCGCGCCCCAAAGAAATATCGTTCCATAGGGCTCAGGGGCGCCGTTCCAGACAGAGTGACTCAGCCATCACTCTGATGTTTTAGGGCTAAGGCCCTCCGTCTATTAGAGTGCCACATCTCCTCATTCTGCTCCCTTCTTTTTGTACTAGTTCTTTAGTTTTGTACCTATGTTTCCTAGTTGATTTCAACACTCTATGGTACATGTAAACGTCACGAAATCATCCATAACCATGAGACATGAACCTTGAATCTATAATAGAATTAAATGAAAGTTAAGATCAAAGTAAAGAGAAGGTATTAGCCAAGTCTAGAAGTTAAGAAGCAAGTCAAAGCAACATAATAAAGTTTTCAAGAGTCTTTAACATTGATTTAAAACTCCAATCTATAGTTAAGGAAACAGTGAAAACTTTTCAAAAAGTATATCGAGATTATATATTCCCAAACATTAAATGTTTTCTTATTAAAACAAGAAAGGAAACTGAGATTTTCGTAGAGCTTTTGAGCTAGTTTTCAGAAAAAGTAGTCCCTTTCTATGTAAAGCGAAATAGGAAACTTCGACTTCGAGGTTAGCCTTTGAGCTATGTTTTTGAGCACTAATCTCAAGTAATCGAAGAAGTACGTTTTTATTACATAAGAGTTGGTATATTATGGAATTAGTATTGAACACCTATATAGGGGAGATTTCATACAATTCACAACCCCCATAAATTATCTAGACACCATGGGTAGAAAAATGGCTATACTTTTTAGATGATTCCTTTCTTGCTTTTTAGCTTAGACTAATGGATACACATAGTAGTTCAGGTACTATACCAATGGCAAGGCATATGATTACCCTGGCAGCGTGAGGTAAAAAGATGTATCATTACTATAGCTCCTATGTGATGGTTGTCGGTTAGAGAATCTCCAACAAAAGTTAAATGTATTTTATATACACAGTTATTTGTATTTTTACATGTATCACTAAATTATAATGTTTCCTTGCATACATATAATGTTTACATCATGATTTAACCAACTTTTCCTTGTATTTCACTTGTTTTAAGTTTCTATATATTAAAATGAGTTCAGTCTTGTAGAGTTGGGTAGTGCTAGGTAAGTTCTTTAGTTTTCCCTTTGAAGCCTATATGTTGTTTAGCTTTCCCACTCGCATACTTGTACGTTGAGTGTACTGATGCAAGTTGGCATCCATTGTATTATTAAAATGTTGTGAATTGGTCTGCACCACCAATTTCACATTTCAACACATGAAAAAATAAAACATAGTCTTAGAGTCCATATATCAAATACCGCAAATTTTGGCACAATTTAATGAGAAAATAATATTATACAAAATGAAATAGAAAAAGAATGTAAGTATGTTTAATGTGGAGCTCTTTTTGTGGAGGTACTTTTTGGAGAATTGAGATATTGAGTAGTTGTCTCAATGACTATTCTATGCATTCATAATATTAAATAAAATGATTAAATAAATTTAAAAAAATTCAAGTCTTCAACAATTACAAAAATGTAATATTCTCACATTACACTTGTAACACCCCATAAAATTCGAGCTAAGACTCCAACCATTTTTCGTAGTAACTGAGAATTAATAATGAAATTTAATAGATGCAACACCTTAAGTTTCAAGAACTAACGATAGTTCATTCAAGTAATTCCTAATCTTTCTTAAAGTGTAGGGTTAACTTCAAATGACCATAATTTCTAGTACAAGATGAGTTAAATGAGATACAAGACAAAAAAATGAAAGATCTTCAATTCCATTTTTGAATGCCTCCGACTTTTCTAAGTTTCGAACTTTGAATAAAGAGCTAAGAGAGATATACTAACCATGGCCACACCTGGAAGCAGCTCCGTATTAGGGAACCAATACGGACCTCACTACATGGTAAAAAATCATTCCAAGTCCCAACTCATTATATTTATTTATGAAATGGTATTTTTGTCAGAAAAACCGTAAGGAGGTCATTTAAAATTCCTTAAATGTATAGAAAATCAGATTACAAAAAACAAACCCTCTCATCAACTTCAAAAATTCAATCCTTAAGGAATTCAAGAAACGCTAAGTCTACGGTTCATTTTCGCAAATTTTCCTTCAAGTTCTTCAAGAAGATGGTTCTTTCAAGATTCTAAGCTTCCATAGTGTTGGGTTTGTTCAGCCACATGCCAATCATGTTAATTTCGGAGTTAAATTAGTTCTAGAGAGTTGTAAGTTGATGGTTTTTAATTGATCTTAAATATTGACAATCGTTCTTGAGTTAAATTGGGACTGTTGAGTTCTTGCAGAAATCTTATCAACTTTTCTGATTTCTATGAATATATTCTTATGCACATATATAGTATCTGAATCAAAAGAGAACTTCATAAATATTGTAGAGTTTACGCTAATTGGAGCTTGAAAACGAAGAAGGAAAAAGTCGGATGAATCTAGGCACCAGGTCCGCATCGCAAACATGTTCCTCATATTTAGGGTAATCTCCTTCGCATCGTGGAGCGGTTAGGTACCCTACTACCTCAAAATTTTAGATACCAAATAATTATATACAACTCTGTGTCACCGACTTGCTTCGAGATAATTTTTGTTGATCCTTTCTCATATTTAACTATCTAAAAACACTCCTGATCGTCCTGACATATTTCGTATCACAAATTAAAAAGTTGAATTAATAAATAAATTTCAAACTAGAGTTGAGCGTTTAGTTTGAGAGTTCTTACAAACATATCTGAGAAATTCCATTGAAACTTTTGAGGATTTTTCTAAAATTTCTAGTAACTTGTTTCACGACTTAAGTAAGTGAGCACAAGGTAGATTAAAATGTGTTCATGACTCTATTTTATCATCACGAGGTCTTCCATATAATGAACATAACTCTTCAATTCATAATTAACTTTCAAGAGATAGTTAAGAGTAGAGTTCACGAAAACCATTAAGTTCAATTGTTAATCCTTTGAGATGAACTATTTATTTTAGATAAGTTTTTAGAGAAGTAGGTATATTAACGAGAAGAGTCATCTTCATGAGTTCCATATCATTATGTAGACACTTGAGTCGAGTTGTTCATACCTATAAGTTCTACATGATCTCCATAAGTTGAAGTATCTTTAAGAGAAGTAGTATATTCATGTTCGAAGTTTTGAGTATTGAGTTCCTGACCCTTTTTAAGATTACGCTCCTAATCATAGGAATAGTACATGTTACCATTGAATCCCTTGAGTTTAGTTGTTCATGCCCATAATCCTGCATGAACCCTAATGGTCGAGTATGTCTAGAGATTGGTAGTGTCACAGAGTCTTGATTTTGACTATTAAGGTTCTTTATTGACATTAAGATTCTTCAGTTGAGTTTTTCATATTTATAAATTTCACATGAACCCTATTATTTGAGTTATAGATTTGTATATTTTAAAAAGAAAACAACTGTTTTTCTTAAACTGAGTTTTTAGAAAGTAAAGACAACTTTTGCAAAAACAGTTTCTAAAGCATGATTTGTATGACAATCGAGTATGTATCGAGGAATTAAAAATGCTGTATTAAATATACCATCATTGTTTATGAAGTATGTCTTCCCAAGTCATTCATGATGATATAATATTTTGATTTTAAAATGTTTTTGAGAAAGAGTTTTCAAGTATGAGTACAAGGGGATAATATATTCCTAGATGATTCAATTTATATTGATAAAAGAGAAACTGAGAATTGTAAAAGAGATATGACTTTAAAAGTTATTTCAAGGTTAGTTACCTCTTTTATGAGAGTAGTTTGAGAAATTGTCTCAAAACCAGAGGAAGAGTTATGTTTTTAAATGTTTGAATTGCGTATAGTTAACTAGTATTGAGCACCAATATGGGGATGTGAGTTCAAAATAACTAAACCCTCTATACACTATGTTCATGGGTAGAAAGGATCGTAATTTTTAGACAATTCCTTAGTGTTTATAAGTATAGATTGTTGATACACTTATTTGAGGTGTCCCATATAACGGAAAAGTATAGGAAAGTTCTGGCAGTGCGGGCGAGACGTTGTATCATCACTTAAGCTCATAGTGGTGATTGTCGGTTAGAGAAACTCCTACAGTATTATATTACTTTATATATAAATTGAGTTGTTATTGTATTTTTAAAAACACTGAGGTGCTTTTGAATGTTTTTATCAGCTTTCAATATATTGTATGTTTATTGTTGCTTTATATTGAGTTGAGTATCCAGAATCGAGTATCTTATCATTCAGTTGAACCTTATTTCATCGAGTTGAATATATTATTATCAAGGTGAGCCTTATTTTAACTAAGTTGAGCATCTTATCATTGAGTTGGCATATGTTTCATATTCTTTATTTGAGTTTGGAATGAGTGAGTTGAGAGAAGGTAAGCATATTTCCTTTTTATAAGGTTCAAAATTATGTTATGTTTTATAATTCCCCTTACATGCTCGTACATTCTTCGTAATAAGTCATTGGGCCTACATCTTTTCATGATGCAAATACAAGTAATCGGGGTAATCAACAGGAGCTTCGTTGATACCACATATAATTCGAGTAAGTCGCGGTGAGCCTCCTTGCTTCCGGAGGATTTTATTTATTTTTTAGTTTAGTCAGGATGTCATGGATCTTGTCCCGACTACCATCATTGTAATTTCGAGGATTCATAGATAGTTAGTATAATTGAGTGGTTTGTATAATTTATTGTGTTAAATATTTTAAAGACTTAAGTATCCTATATTATGATGCGCTGAATAAGTTATTTTTATCCAAAGTTTTTAAGTAGATTTAAGGATTTGAATTGAAATTTCATAAATTTTTATTCAATTTTAAGCTTTGTATGCTTGAGTTCATCATATTAATGAAGTCAGCCGGGATGAGGGTTCACTACTGGACCAACAATTGTTCTCGATTGCCGGCCACATCCAGGGTGTAGGCTTGGGTCGTGAAAAACTTTGTATCAACGCACAGAGTTCAGGTTTCGTAGTGTGTCTATAAAGTAATGTCAAGTAGGATCTTGTTTATGATTATGAGGACCCCAATTCTATAAATAACAGACTATAGACAGTTAGAAAACTTTCCCTTCTTTCGTACTTTGAATCATCAAATAGTAATATATCACGGGGATTTGTTCATACTTGTGTATTTCTCAAGTTCTTTCGACTACATGTAATACTAGAGGTGGTTGAAACAAAAATTCATTCCTTTATAAAGGAAGTCATGAGACTCCACATGAGCTTGAGAGATGCTTATGAGAGAGTTAAGTGTTGTGTTCAAGAGGAATGCTCTCATATTCATATGAACTCTGTGTTGGGATAAAATCAAGTTGTACTCTTTTCCTTAAGCCTTGTATCAACAAAGATATTAATGAGGAAGTATGTTTTGAGCTTGGGTAGTATTTTTGTCACGACCTAGATAGTCCTTGTTGACATCCACACTGACCCTCCAATGGGAGAACAACTACTACAATCCAAACCAAGTAACTAAACCAAAAAAGTTAAGTATATAAGTTACGAACACAATTGAAAAATCTAAGACTAGAGTTCCATAAACTTCCAAAATATCTAACAACTAGACAATGCAGAAAATCACACCTAGAACGTGTAATTCAATGAACAAAAACAACTAACAATGGACAATAAGTCTAAACAAGAATGGTTATAACCCCAAACTAATGAACTAATTAACTAACTAGAAAAGTTTATGTCCGAAATGGTGGACACAGGCGAAACAGAACTCATAGAAGACCAACGAACTAGCTCACCCTTGAATTCAAACGATCACATATCTTCCAATTGAGGTCTGTCAATTGCCGCAAAAGATGCCTTGTAGTAAACATAATTAAGAGAAAGTGTAGTATGACTATTTAACCACCGTATAGTTGTAGAATCACGCGTCTGTCCAACGAAGTATAACTTAAGAAAGTCAATATAACCTTATAAACTTGCAAAATACTGAACATATACAACATATCTCTCAACAATATACATTTGTAACATGTCATTGGTCCTCTTTTTGAACACAAACCTTAACTATTAGCACACCAGAATATGGTACCCAATCAAATGTTAATGCCGGAATGTCAAAACCCATCCTCTAATTATGCCGCAATCATTATAACAATTACATGATTCTAAATAATCATACAATCGAGAAGTGATTCATGGCATATAGTTATTCATCTACATCATTTACAACAAGTGTTATAAATAATACAACATTCACATATATTCATGTATCATTATGAATAAAGAGAAAACATCCATCAAATAATCATAGAACACAACCCTCATCTACCACAAAAAAAGCTTAAAACTCCTAAGAAACTTGATTGTTATCCTTTTGGATTCGTTCCTCTTGTTCTTGGTCTACAAACAATCAATATAATACGAGAATAAATAAATGATAACTAATTACTCAAATTAGTAACAATACCATATATTCCAGATGGAAACACTTCCTCATCGACAATAATCAAGGAAACTAGGTTCTACATGCCAAAAAATTGATACGGGGAGTTAAAACCTTACCTTTAACCTCAAGAATAATGAAAAACTTCAAGAACACATCCGGGGTCTTCTTCTAATCTCATGCCCAAAAGTGAAGAATAAAACATTTTTGGGGTTTATTTATGACTTTAAATTGTGTTTGTCCCACCACAACGGTCCTCACCCCACTACAACGACCCCTCCTTGATAGCAGAAATCCCCACTAAACGCTTGCACAAAATAGTGAGATATTTTAGTAATTCGAAGACGCCCCATTCATAACACACCTTTAACCAACAATACTCAAAAATTACAATTCATGCCAAGATAAGTTTCAAGAGTTCTACTCACCCGAATTCAATTCCGTAAAATGACACCGGGTTCTTTAATGAATTATCTATCTACTCATGTAATCAAAATCATATTTAAATCAACCAGTTTTTACTAGATTTTAAAGAACTTAAAACTCTGATTTTTTCCATATGTTGACTAGGCTGAGAAATTTCAAGTTACAACCAAAATATTTTCCAGTCCAAATATTTTCAACATTAACTTTTATATTGCTACGGAACCCGCTCGTAACAATTTTAACCCTAAAATATAGTATGTATGAAGAGATCATGCGCAACAGTAGTTAAAGAGCCTAGATTTAGAGGAATGTATGTAGAGGATTAATAATCTAAGTAAGGGAGATGGTGTTAAGAGCAGGTGTGTTACTATACTCATGTACCTAGTAATTTATTGATAACGAGTTTTTCTTAATGGGTAGACAAAATTGTGATGATTTGTGAAGATTCCATCATAGGAGGAAGAATGTGCTTTAGATAGAAATTAGTTTGTGATGAAGTTCCATTGTGTAGGTATTGACCAAGTGTAAGTGTTGAAGAGAATAGCAATAGTATTCATCAAGAGATAGATCTAAGCTAGGCTTATGATTTGTTCGAGAGGGTCATTATTTTCAGAAGGTTATAAAACTTATCAAGTAATAAGGTATAACATAGCATGCAATCAATCACGTGACATTAGAGTTTAGTAATGAACATTAATCTTGAATTTGATATGAGTGTGATGATCAAAATAATTACAACATGAGAGTGATGATGTTAGTCTTGAGGTTTGATCTAGTACACTTAAATAGAGTAAGTGAGGATGTGAGATGTTAGTTGTAATGAATTTGATTTGTATGTGAGATATCCTAACTTTTAGATAAGGTCATGGATGTGTGGCTAAGTTACAAGAGTAACAAGAGCATTAAGAGGTGTACCAAGAGGACATGTAACCAGAAGAAGTTAAGTCAAACACCTTAAAAAGAGGTCTTAGTTCCTGCTTATAAGGAGTTCGATAGTCAGGAGATAAACTTCTCACTAGTGTTAGAGTAAAAGAGGATGTTGACGAGTTAGAGATTGTGGAATAAGTCCATTGATTTCGATTATCGACTTTAGAACTAATTGTGAGATTACAAGATGCGAAATCAAGACAAGTGTTGATAATTTCAATAGGAGATGGTTACGAGGAGTCTATGGAGTTGTTAAATTACTAGCATTGAAGTTTGTGTTGTTAAACATTTGGTATTTCTTAATATGAGCCCAAAGTTGACGTATGGAGTACTCTTCTTGGGATGATATTCCCTATGGAGTGGTATAGAACCCAAACCTAAGGATTTGGGTTAAGCTTGTATAATTTAAGAGCATACCATTAGATTAAGACCTTAGTAACAGTAACCCCATTCGACACCCACCCCAATCGTCACTCAAGGACGAATAATCCCAAGGGGGAGATATTGTAACACCCTATAAATATTATGAGCTAAGACTCAAATCGTTACTCTTATGAAGTGAGATTTCATGTAAGAATTTAAAATTTTCCAAAGTTTTAAGGTCACTAGATGTAGCGCCTTAAGTTTAAAAAAGAACTAAAGAGAGTTTAGTAAGTTATTCCTAAGTTTTTCTTTAAGATTAGGGTAAATTTAAAATGATCATACATCCTAGTACAAGATGACTTAGGTTAGCTACAAGATGCTTAATCAAATATCTTTGAATCTTCTTTTCATAGCCCCTGACTTTACTAAATTACAGCCTATGAGTAAAAAGTTATAATTGATTTACTAACGACGCCCAAACCTGGTAGAAGCTCTCCGATGGCTCCGTGTTGCAGATCCATATAGACCTCATTGCCTCGTAAAAAATCATTCAACCTCCTAGCTCATTTTATTTATTTGTTTAAGGGTATCTTGGCCCTAAAACCCCTTAAGAGGTCATTTAAGTTTTTGAAAATTAGTTTTCACAAATCAAACCCTCTCATCTACTACAAAATTTATATAGTGAAGTAATTCAAAAAACGCTAAGGCTAGGGTGTTTTGTCACGCCCCGAGCGTACACCGTAGGCGCGACTGGTGCTCGAGCACTATTGTTGGACTTTAGAAGACCCGTGGTATTGCGTACGTACTCAATGGAAGACTTAAACTCAAGAGATGAAACCCATAAAAATCATTTAGCGGTAAGAACTTCGTCAAAATGGCAAACCATATCTTAAATGATTAGAGTTAATAAGACTAAGACTAATGAACTACTACTATCTATCAATAGAGCCTCTAAAGCAAAGAGGGATCTTGGGACAGACCACCCAATCATCCTAACAACTGAAAACTATAAAGCAAGTGATAAAAGAAGTCCTACGGAATGTTAAGAGGCTCACCAATTGACTATGAGCTGCTAACTTGATCAATGATGTGCCAGATGGTCATCCTAGATTCATGTGTATGCATCATAACAAACATTAGTACATTCAATGTACGAGTATGCAATTTGGAATTAAACAACATGTAGGCTTGAAAGGAAAATCTAGAGAACTTACTTGACTCAACTCAATGTACGGACTGAACTCATGTCAATATAATGCAATTGAAGACAAATGTAATATAAGGAAAAATTGTTTATAACATGATGTCATTTCTTGTGTATGAAAAGATACAATATAACTCTTATATATATGTGAAAATACAAATAAACGTGTATATAAAATATATTTAACTTCTGCAGGAGTTTTGCTAAACGACAAACATCACTTAAAAGCTATAGTTATGATACATTGTTTTTCCTCACGAATCCAGGAATTTCCTGCACCTTGACATCAGTATAGAACCTCAACTACTAAATACATCCACTAGTATATGCTAAAAATCACTAAAGCAATCATCTAAAAGTATGATCGTTTTCTACCTATGGAGGTTACATGGTTTATGGCGGATCGGAGTTTTCTAACCTCTTCCCCATGTCGGGGCTTAATACTAATCCCAATATATACTAGCTCAATATGTTTAAATATATAAATTCTGATTGTGGTTTGATATAATTGCTAAAAACATAGATCAAAGGTCATCTTGGAAATAACAATTTCCTCTTTTGCTTAATAGTTAAAGCATTTTCTCTTTATCTAAAACTAGCTCAAATTATCTTATTGAAATCAGAGTTTCCTCTTTACTAAAAACTAGCTCAAAGAATCTTTTTGAAATCAAAGTTTTCTTTTTTGTTCAAAAGTGAAAATATTTTGAACTCTATCAGAATCGTTAGTGCCCTTAAACAACTTTGAAGAACTGAACCTCAAATCAGATCTCTTTTAGTCTTTACTAATATTGAACTTTATGTATTTAAACAAAGTTAAAAGCATTTGCAAAAGACATCTTCAAAACACTCTATGAACTTTTCTAACTCGATTCTTGACTTTCCTTAAATTTGTAATTATGGTTTCAATGTTGAAATTTATGTTTCTATATGATTTCGATATGTTTAGATGTCATTTAGAGTAGTTAGAATCATTAGGAAGTTTTAATACACTTTATAAAGTCTTAAAGGGACTTAACAATGAAAGCTGGGTGAAAACGACTATTTGGGCGTACCCGGGCTGGGTCGCGCTAGGTCCTAAGTGCAGAAGCCCCATTTGGGTGAAGCGTAGGCGTGCCGCCAGAGGACCTTTGGCACAGATGAGGCGCGCCGTGCGTCACTTTCTCCAGGTGTGTTAGACAAATATTTCCTCTCGTTTTCTGACCTTATATCATTTTAACTTGATTCCTTTTCTAAAATTAACTTTAGATTGATGTTCCCACCTCATAGGATCAAGGATCTAATCCAAGGAACTCAAACTACATGACTTATTATTTCAAGAAACTCATAAATATATAGTGATGTTCAAGAACGAATGTAATTCATGAAAAACTAACAATAGCATTTAAACTCCAATCTTTCTACAACTATTTCACTCTGAATAAAACATGCATGGGTCAACAAACCCAGTGTTATGGAAATATGACATACCTTTGTAGTGATCACCCCAGACATAATCCACAAGTTAAACTTCGATGATCTTGTCGAATCTTGAACTACCTCCCCGTTTCTCCTCTTCTTTTCTCTTCTAAAAATCCGAACTCTTTTTGTTAAAGTGTGAACTGATCTAATTCATATTATACCCCTAATTAATTACAAAACTTAAAGAAATTAATAGGATAAGTAAAAGACCAAACTACCCCTTCGAAATCCGGATAGGACATTCCTCATTGCAACAACCCAACTTGAAAAAATATGCATAATTCACTAATATGAACTCGGAATTGGAAAAACTTTGCTGCGATGGAATAGTTATTCGAAGAGATTTCCAGCTATATCTGGAAATTCCCCTAACTCTTCTTGAGCTAGAAGTTGTAATTCTTTGAAGTTTACTAAAAACTATTTTTTTCTAACTTAAGTAAATTTCCAGATATTTAATATTTAAAAATATCAACTCTCTCAAGTTCTTAGCTTTTTCCTAGATTATTTTGAATTTCAAGATGTTACAATATATTCCCCTTGTGAACATTCGTCCTTGAATGAGATTACTCCTACTAGTTAATGGTGCTAACATCAAGTTCAAACACCTAACAAGAAGATGAAACAACCAACATACTCACTCATAATTAGAGAGTACTAAGAATAGAATTTTGTATCTTGCTCTGTATGTTCTTTGGATTTAAAGAGATGTGGATATATCGTCTTCATATCCTCTCGGCTTCCCAAGTAGCTTCTTCAAAAAATTGGTTCCTCCAAAGGATGTTAATTGATGCAACCTTCTTTGTTCTAAATTTGCAAACTTGGCTATGTATAATATGAACTAGACTCTCTTAATATAATTAGCTATCCGTGACCTCGATATTTTTAGTTGGTATAATCAATGAAGGATCATCCACTTCTTCCAGATGGAGATGTGAAATATTGAATAAGCCTTTGCTAACTCTTTTGGTAACTCAAACTTATAAGAGACATTATCAATCCTCTTGGATATTGTTTAAGGTATACAAGGAGTTAAGTTTCCCCTTCTTACCAAACCTCATAACACCGTTCATCAGTGAAACTTTCATTCCCAATCATCTACTTCGAACTCGAACGCGTTCCTCCTAATATCAGCGTAGGATTTATGATGACACTGCGCCATTTTTTATCTCTCTTTAATAAATTTAACCTTCTCCTTTGATTGATGAAATAAATATGGTGCTATTAATTCAGCTTCACCAACTTCAAACCATCAAATATGAGATCTGCATCTTCTCCCATAAAGAGCTTCATAGGGAGTCAGTTTTATGCTAAAGTGGTAAATATTGTTCTAGATAATATCTTAAACGATGTCCATAAAAAATTTCAGCAAAAAGACATTGAAATTCTGGATCATTAAGTATCCATGGACTATAATACACGAAAATCGTCAAAATACATTGTACCTACTTCGGGGCTCATTTGACCTTGAAATGGGATGTTTAACCGTCAGGGCAACTAGCTCCTAAAATATTAACGTACTCCACAAAAAATTTGGGCAAATAAGACGTTAGAATTTCAAATCACAAAAATCCATAGACTATGGCACATTAAGCAAACGCAATTAGAGATAGGTGATCATCCGAATTACCTTTGAAATCAATCACACATGCTCTCAACATATCCTCTAATGTCTAAATAGTGCGCTTTTATTGCCCATATGATTAAGGATGAAAGGCAGTACTTAAGATGAAATTAATGATGTTTAAGTGAAGATCAAGACCAAAGATGAGCGGAAGAGGAAGGGAACAAGTAAATACCACGGCCAACTTCACGTGTCATGGTTCTCTCTACAGTCCATTGTGCTTGTCTTGGTGAACCTTATAGTGAAGGAGTTGAAGATTTGAAAAGCAAGTGAAACCCAAGTGAAGACCAAAGACAACTTCACACGACGTGTTCCTCAAAACGGTCCGATGTATTCGTCATGATGTGAATTCCAGTGAGTAGTGTTCAAGACCCAAATGTTTTTGAAATGGCAAGTGAAAACCACAAGCGTCTTCATGTGACGTGGTCTTTTTGACGATATATGGTCCATATCATGATCCATCTTCTAGTGATCACCGCTAAAGAATCACTTTTTAGATGTTCCAAGGGAGACCATGAAGGGATTCACGATCTTTGAAGCCCTTGAGGGGTCGTGGTCATGGTTGTGAAAGGGCTTGAAAGTTCAGTCCAAGTTTTGTTAGGACTCCTTTTGAACAATTTATATATAATTATTAGGTCGTTTCTAGGTGATTATTGACTGTATATTGTTTGGAGAGGATAATATGACATCAAGCTTTGTTTTTGCAACTTTTGAGTTCTTCAATTCTTGTTATCATTTTAAGATTTTCAATTAACCAAAGAAAATTGTTGTTCTGCTAGTTATTATTCTAAATGATTCTTAGAATGTTTTCATCTTTTATTGCTTTTAGTTTACAAGAACACATGAGCAAATAAATAACACGATTGGGGTTGTGGAATCTATCACTCTAATTTATTTGAAATTCTGTATAACTAGTCGAAAGGGATCTTTGTTTACAATCTGTAGTTACAACTTTCAATCACATTTTTATCTATTTAATTCACACATTGGACAAGACCGAATTTGTTGTTTTTTCTAGATAAAAACATCAATTAGGAAAAACCTACACTAAGTTAGTGATTTGGTGTTAAATCTAGTTCAATAGAAGAGATCTTTAACACCATGTCTACCTAATAAAGAATTCACATTGTTAACACTTTGAGTTCGAGATGATGGAAGTAATCATTATCTAAATAGGCTGAGAAGCATTAGATATATTGCACTGGCAAGGGTTGGAAGTGATAATTATCTGAATAGGCTGAGAAACGTCAGATAAATTCAATCTACAAGGGTGAAATTATAATTGATTTTCCTGACACTGGAATTACAAAAGAGAATTAGAACTCATGTCTTAGTGAACACAATATTGGTTTCTTAAAACTTACTGAATGAATTTTGCAATAAGATTATTTGGTAAATCTAACTCTGATGATTTAATGTATAAATTTGTATTTAGAAGTTTCAACTAAACAAAAATTTTCTTTTTGGTATTCTTTGCTTAGGAGAAAATAACCTCATTTGAATAAACGCGATAGTGAAACCTTATATGTAAGAAAATTCTCTATGTGATCAACCTTAATTGTAGTTGAGTTCTCTAAATTGACAACACCGTTTATACTTCTTATTTAATGTGTAAGTTTGAACGCATCAAATTTTGGCGCCACTTCCGGGGAACTTCAATTTATTAGTGTTTTACCAGATTTTATTTAATTTTGTAGTAATATTTCGTAATTTTTTTGGTTTGTAGTTTTTGTCTTTCTCAGGTGAGTCTGTTTGTTCATGTCCAGCACTAGAAGTAAAGGAGCTCCATTTCTTCCTTACGACCCTGAATTTCAGAAAACTCTTCGCAAAATGGTTTATGCATAGGAACTAGATGCTCAAAGACATAATTGGATTTAAGGGTGAAATAGATGCTTCTAGGAATGTCTAGCATACTGCAGACATCAATCCACCTAAGCCATGTATTCCATAAAATGTTGGGATCAACCAACCTAGAGGTGTAGATGACAAAGAGGAGTAGAAGGATTAATCCATCCACAATGCCAACCAGTAGCTCCAAGGGTTAGATATCATCTTTGAGGGTACATAATGTATGAATAAGACGATGCTGACTTCGATGGAACTAGAGAGAGGGAACTATTCTGTTAATTGCACTACCTCCAGGCGTTAAGCTTACAATCACCAACATTTTGATCCAATTCCTGAACCTGAAGGGTATGTTAAGAGGTGCAACTGGTAAAGATGTGAACCAACACTTAATGAAATTTGTGGCAATCTATAATTCATAATATATCCGTGGAGTAAGTCAGAAAATCATGAGGTTGAGGCTATTTGTAACAACCCGAAAGTGAGTATGCGAAGTAATGCCTAAACGTACCTAGAATACCTAGATTAAACCGGGTTAACACAGCTTGTTGCGCGTGGAATCCAGAACATAGAACCTATGCACCATCAAAGCCAACAAACGTGGTGAGTTAGTTGAGCTAGGCAAGGTTTGGTCCAGCGATGTAGGGCACCCGAATATTAAGATTCACCAGGATGGGTCTTAATTGGACTTGAAAGGGGTAGTCTTAGGTTTGGAGGGTCTAGGGTAAAATGTTCTTTTCCATGCTAAGAGTAGTAACATAATTACCCTAAGGATTTAATAAAGTAATTAATTGATGTATTTTAGTGGATAGTTTTGGTTGGGTCGACCCGGATTGTCCCATTCGCGAGAAGAGCTTCACTCGGGTTCGATCATTGGTGGAAGCAATATTAAATCTAATTAATTGATATTTCATTATCTGAATTAAGTAAGGGAAGGTTAGTCATCTCACTTAAGCCTTAGAAAATCAGATTTTAATTTATATAATACGGAGTCCTAGTTTGACTATGTTTTCACCTAAAAGTCCTTCTCCTAAACTTATCATCACATCTCTCCACTCTCATTCTCACGTTATTTATCAGTAAAAGAACAGGAAATATTAGTTCATCACTCTTAAAGAACTTTAACTCTAAATCTCAAAAGAAAAATTAGTGTAAAAACGAAAAGAAAAAGCAAATTTCGCAACGGGTTGTGTTTGAAGTTTTTTTTTTTGGTGAGGCATTGATTTCGTGGGAGTTTGAAGTGCATTGGATCACTTTTGAAACAGTGTTGAACAAAAAAAAGATATCGTTCTCTTCCTCTTGGTCCCTTTCCCAAGAGACCCCTAGGATTCAGTTAAAATCTAATTTGAAAACTATGAATGTTTCTCCGTTGCATGTCCCTGTCACTATCTACGATCGATTGTTGTAGGTTAGGTATGTTTGCTAGTAGAATTTAGGGACGTAATGTGTTTTGGTGATTATTATGTTCATGTTTGTATGTTCGGATTTATGTGATTATTAATTGTTTTTCTGAAACTATGTGATAAATGAGTGTACAAATAAGTGTTGCCGTGGTTATTGATTACTGGTTTAAGCATGAAAATGGCATGTCAAATCCCTTTGTTTTTTGTATAAATTACATGGAAAAAAAACATATAATAATGTACGAAATGTCCATCAAATCGCCATAAATATCTAACATACAAAGATTGAGAAAAATGGGCTTAAAATATGACCAAATTTGAAGAAATCGAACTCACAACCTCTCAAATAGATTAGGAAACTAAGAGAATCAATTAAAGAAAAATAAAATGAGGTTTTAGGGGATCCATCCCACATCCTCTCGGTCAAAAACAGAAAAGTAATGGAGAGAAAAGAACGAAAATGAATTTAGGCGTTGGGATTCGATCTCGGGTCCCAAAGCTGAAGTTTTAAATCAAAATTGAATATAAGACTAAGTGTTGCTCAGCGGGTTCGAAATCGGGTTCCCTTGACCAATTCCGTATTGATATATAAGTCTTACGAGAGGAAATATTTGATGAATATTGACAAGATTCATAAGTCTTGTACCATATAATCTTTGGTAAGTATAAGTTACTTAGACGAGTTATGAAAGAAGATCATGGCTTGTACGTATGGGTTCATAAGTCCAGCGTACATTTGAATGTAAGTTAATCTAAGATGTATATGATGTAATGATGTGACCCAAGGAGGGATAAGTAAGAGTGTGAAACACACTAAACGGCCAAGTGCATTGGCATATGACGTAATGAACATTCACATAACTGGGTGAGAAATTATGAAGAGCTGTTATGATAAATTTAATGAATATGATAACAACATGATAATAGGCTAATATGAAAGACGAGAACAATCTAAAATGAGACTAATAAGTGTTATTAAAAGCCGCACTCACTTATGAGAGTGTAAAACTAATAAAGAGACTAGTCTCTAAGAAGCACGCTAATGAAAGTAATGAGATTAATGCACACTTAATACTAATGATGAGATGAGAAATTATCTAATGAGCAATAATGCCTTCATGCTTGAAGCCAGCTTCTATGATGTGTGAGATCAATGTAAAGGAACTTTATACCGAGTACCAATAATCTAGCTATTAGTCGCGATTCGTTCTTTGGGGAAGGAAGAGGTTCGTGTAAATCTCATGAGATGAGACTGTCCGTTTAGGCGAGTATGGGTCTCCTTATATCTCTTTGTATTTGAACCTATGTTGCCAACATAGGGTTTAGCAGGATTCATTTCCCTATGTACGCTAGCATGTTTTGGTTTCACTGTGGCTAGTGATTCCACCTCTTTTTACTGTGGGGAAGACACTGTATTTCGTGAAGGTCACATGATCTATGTTGGATAAAGTTAAAGTTCCCAAGAAAGAATGAGGATAGCCTCATTTAATGCACACAATGAAATGAATGATACCAAAGGTGTTTGGATAGGATAATCAAAAGGTGAACTAGACTCAAGTAATGTTACTAGGCCATTCTTGGTCATTGCACAGTGAACCCGATGAGAGTCCTAATAAACATGCTAGGTATATAATTGGATGAAAATGAAGTACGTTTGAATGAATGATGCAGACTCTTAGTTTGATAAAAAGGCTCATTAGTTGAAGTCCCGTATGTTGAGCCCTCACTTGGGAAGTCCTAATGTCAAGTCCGTGATTCCAAGGTTTCATGGCATATGAACAAAAGATATGCGATATATGTATGTGGTAAATGAAATGTGTTATGTGTTGTGTGCAATATTAAAAGAATGATGATGCATGTTACTCTCATAACATGACTTTCCTAATCTGATTTGGCAAGTCCTACTTACTTGGCTTTCCATAACACATGTGTTAGGAGAGAACTCTTGTTAATCATGCATGTTATTGGTGTGTACTTGCATACACCAATAATTAGTTCAAGTGTGTACTATTTCCATACAATCCTTTACTTTTGGGTGCAGGTGCAGGTGGACGCTAAAGCTTACGAGACTTCGTTTAAGTTACCCGGACATGGAGCTTTCATCCGGACATGGTAAGCCCTCACGCTTTTGAGGATGCTTATCTCTCATATTCTAGCTTAGACGTAGGCATGACCTAGTGGAGGATATTCCGCTAGTGTTTCTTTCTTACTTATTTCCAGACGTTGTATTGGTTCCATTTTGGCAACTTTATTTTAATGTAGTTATTAACTATTTCCTTCATTTGAATATCTTATTATTAGATGGTTGTTGTGAACTGATGTGATATAATCAAATTCTTACTTTAAAGTCTATTTATACTTCGAGGCAAACAAAAGTTTTGAATTTTCCTCAATACTTAACCTATAGGATGTAATGATAACATATGTAGGCTTGTCTGCGACCTTCGAGAGGTAAACAATGCCGGTTTCGGCTAGGGTCTAGACCCCGCTCGTGAGAAAAATGGTATCAGAGAATTAAGTTTAATTCAAAGGATAATAATATTTGCATCAACCGCATCGGGTGGTCTCTAAGTTATGGTAGTGAAGTGCACCACTATTATGAATTAGAGACTGCATGATGCATAGGAAATTTACCTTCTTCTGATCTTGTTGTGCTTTCCTTAATGTGTGATTTCTTGGTGTTATAAGCGTATCTAACATCAATTCTTATTTACTTTTAGAAAATGAACACAAGCTCGAACGCTTGTCGAGGAAGTGTAGGAATAGCTGCTGGGGGCAACCAAGTTAAAACTTAGGCTCCAACTGTAGGAGTGTCCATGCTAGTTAACCCAACTGGGTTGAATGATGCGGAGATGCGGACCATCTTGGTACAGATGGCTCAAGCCATCACTGTGAAAGATAAGGCTATGACGTTCCAGGCCAACAGACAAGAGGTTTAGTGGGAGAACCCACAAGCGTACAACATGGCGAACATGTTGTGGGATTTGATGAGGATAAATCCTCCAATCTTTATCGTTTCTAAAATTGCAAAGGATTCTCAGGAGTTCGTGGAAGAGGTCCAAAAAATTCTGGTTGCAATGGGGGCCACGGAGATTGAGAAAGCTGAGCTGGCCTCATACAATGTGAAGGATGTTGTGAAGACCTGGTGCAAGTTGAGGCAGGATACTAGGGCATTCGGCGGAGGTCCGATCACTTGGGAGTTGTTTAAGACAACCTTTCTCGATAGGTACTTCCTAGGGAGATGAAAGAGGCTAAGGTTGAGGAGTTCATCAACCTTAAGCAGGGCTCGATGATTGTTAGGGAGTATTCTCTGTAATTTGTAAAATTGTCCTTGTATGCCACTTCCCTTGTGTCGAATAGCACGGATGAGATGAGAAGGTTCCTTACAGGAATCTCAGAGGACTTGGAGGAGAAGTGTCGGGTGCGATTCTCCATGACAGCATGGACTTTTCCTGGATGATGGTGCATGTACAGAAGTTTGCGGAAAGCAGGAAGAAAAGGAGAGTCCATGCGGTTAGGAGGCCTAAACCTTCTAACCAAGCAGGTCCCAGTAGTGGTAGTGGTTGGAGAACTTTCGGAGTTTGTGATCAGCCCAAATTTAAGAAGGGGAATCATAGTTTAGGTAACTCTAACTCTCAGAGGAGTGCATCATCCATAAGAGGTAGACCCGAGCCCAAGAAGGGAAATAGAGGTGATGTTAGTGTCCTGGAATCGAATGTCGCAAGTGTGTCCGTATTCATAGTGGGGAGTGCAGTCTAGGCACGAATGTCTGCTTCGGTTGCGGAAAGAGCTGACAGATGGTAAGGGACTGTCCACAAAATAGGGGTCAGGGTAGAGGTAATGCTCAGCCTAGTCCTAATCCCCAGAATGCTATTGCAACCGAGCCTTCTAAGAGGAAACGATTCTACGCCTTGAAGGGTAGAGAGGAGCTGAAGTATGCTTATGTGGTCACATGTATGCTACAAGTTTTCTATATCTCTGTTAATTCTTTACTTGATCTAGGGTCTACGCTTTCTTTTGTTACTCCCTTGCTTTCTCTTACGTTTGACACACTATCGGAGGTTTTGCATGATCCTATCGTAGTTAGTACCCCTTCAAAGAATATGTAAGAGTTGATAGGGTTCATAAAGACTGCCCAATAGTAGTATGTGGTAAGAGTGTGTGCAGAGCTTTTTTAGTTAACCATGAATGACTTTGATATTATACTTGGTTTTACTGGCTCAATTAAGGTTATGGATTAACGGATTGCCATAGTAGGGTTTGGAGATTCCGTTTCCCTAATAAAGTAGAGCTGGCTTGGGATGGGTACAATTCGACTCGTTCAAGTCCCTTTATTTAGAACCTAAAAGCAAATAAAATGATGTCCAAGGAATTGTTATTCAATCTTATGAGTGTCAGTGATCGAGATCACGATATACCTTCCATAGACTCTGTGCCTGTAGTGAGTGAGTTTCGAGATGTTTTCCTCGATGATATGCATGGAGTCGCTCCCCCTCGAGAGATTGATTTTTATATAGACCTAAATTCCGACGCCAAACCAATTTCAATTCCTCGCTATAGAATGGCTCCAGCTAAACTCAAAGTGTTGAAGCTGCAGTTAAAAGATCTCACTGATAAGGGTTTCATTCAACCGAGCATATCTCCTTGGGGAGCTCCAGTGCTATTTGTGAAAAAGGAAGATTGAACCCTTAGGATGTGTATCGATTATAGGTAGCTCAACAAAGTCACTATAAAGAACAAATATCCACTTCCCAGAATAGATGACTTATTCAATCAGCTCCAAGGGTCTAGTTTATTCTCGAAGATTCATATTCATTCCGGGTATCATCTCTTAGGGTTAGGGATGAAGATATCCCAAATATAGCCTTTCATATCTGTTATGATCATTTTGAGTTCCTAGTCACGTCATTTGGTCTCACTAATGCACCAGCTGTATTTATGGACCTCATGAACCTTGTTTTTCGTGAATATCTTGATTCTTTCAGCATAGTATTCATTGATGGCATGCTTATCTATTCTATGACCAAGGAAGATAATGAACAACATTTTAGGCTAACCTTGCAAGTACTTAGACAACATAAGTTGTATGCCAAAGTCAGCAAGTCTGAATTCTTTCTTACATCAGTGACCTTTCTGGGTCATGTTGTGTCCAATCAGGGTGTGGAGCTGGACCCTAGAAAGACTGAGGCTGTTATGAACTGGCCAAGACCTCTTACTACCACCGATATCTGTATCTTTCTGGGATTTGCTGGTTACTACCGCAGGTTCGTTGAGGGTTTTTCTTCTATTGCTGCCCAATGACATATTTGACTAAGAAGAAAGCCATGTTTGAATGGGCGGAAACTTGTGAGAATAGTTTCGAGGAGCTTAAAGACAGACTCACTTCAGCCCCTGTGTTTACGTTGCCTAAATGTGTTGAGAGTTACACTACTAATTGTGACATATGTAGGTTTGGTAGGGGTTCTGTTCTTACGCAGGGTGGTAAGGTGATAGCCTATGCGTCCAGACAGCTAAAGGTTCATGAGAAGAATTATCCCACTCATGACCTAGAGTTGGCAGCTGTCGTGTTTACATTGAACTTGTGTAGATATTTTTTGTACGGGGTGCATGTGGATGTGTTCAAAAACCACAAGAGTCTCCAGTACGTGTTCACGCAAAAAGAGTTCAACCTACGTCAGCGAAGATGGTTGGAGATGTTGAAGGACTATAACATGAGTGTCCACTACCATCCAGGAAAGGCAAATGTTGTAGCTGATGCTTTGAGCAGGTTGAGCATGGGGAGTACAACCCACGTTGATGATGAGAAGAAGGATTTAGCGAAGGATGTACAGAGACTGGCCAAACTGGGTTTGCAGTTGATTGACTCTACTAGTAGGGGTGTTTCAGTTCATCCTAGTTCTGAATCATACTTGGTAAATAAAGTTAAGAAAGATCAGCATCTGGATCCTGTGTTGATGGAGTTGAAGGACTCAGTGCTGGTAAAGATGAATGAGTCCTTTCCATTGGGAGGTGACGACATACATATGTACTAGGACAGGCTTGTGTTTACCAGATGTTGATAATTTGCAGACCAAGATAGTTGCAGAGTCCCATGGTTCCTGGTATTCGATAAATCTAGGTTCCACCAAGATGTATCATGACCTCAAGCAGATCTATTGGTGGGATGGCATGAATAAGGACATTGCTGAGTATGTAGCCACGTGTCCGAAATGTTAGCAAGTTAAGCCATAGCACCTTAAGACTGGTGGTCTCATCTAAGATGATTGAGGTTTCGACTTTGAAGTAGGACCCAATAACATGGACTTCGTGGTTGGTCTTCTGAGGACTAGAAGAAATCATGACTCCATATGGGTTATTATAGATAAGATGACTAAGTCTTCCCACTTTATCCCTATGAAGTCTACTTATAGGGCCGAGGATTATGCGACAATCTACATTGATGTGATTGTGACGTGGCATGGTATTCATTTGTATATCATTTCGGATAGAGGATCTCATTTCACTTCGCATTTCTTGAGATCTTTCAAGAAAAGCTTAGGCATGAAGGTAAGTCTTAGTACTGCTTTCCCTCCTCAGATAGATGGGCAGCAGAGTGCACTATTTCGACATTGAAAGACATTTTTAGGGCCTGTGTGATTGAATTTAAGGGTAGTTTGGACGACCATCTTCCATCGATAGAGTTCATGTATAATAACAGTTATAACTCCAGGATTGCATTGGCACCGTTTGAGCCACTGTATGGTAGTAGGTGTAGGTCTCCAGTTCGGTAGTTCAAGGTTGGATATTCATCCATTTTTGGTCCAAAGATCAATCATCAGGCCGTAGAGAAGGTCAGGGTGATTATGGATAGGTTGGCTACTGCTTACAGTCGGTAGAAGTCTTATGTAGATAACAGGAAGCGGACCCTAAAGTTTGATGTTCGTTACCTAGTCCACTTGAAGATATCACCAATGAAGGGGATGAAGAGGTTTGGGAGGAAGGGGAAGTTGAGTCCGAGGTACATTGGGCCATATAGGATTCTACAGCGTGTGGGTGAGATGGCCTATGAAGTTGCGTTGCCTGCGGAGCTAGCTTCTGTTTATCAAGTCTTTCATGTCTCCATGTTAAAGAAGTGACTTGGTGATCCAACATCGATTCTGTCTGTTGAAGGTTTGGGGGTTGATAAAGACTAGTCCAATATGGAGGTTCCTATTAATATTTTAGATCGGCAGGTGAAGCGACTGAGAAACAAGGAGGTTGCCACATTGAAGGTATTGTGGATAAACAATCTTGTTGTGGGTTCTACGTGGGAGTCCGAGGCCGATATGAGATCCCTCTATCCTCATATTTTCATTTATTGAGGTGAGACTTTCTACTCTTAAGTCTAAGTTTCCTTAGCTCACATATTCTTTGTTGATATTGCTTGACTGTGTAAAGTACTTATGTTATGATATGACTTGAATTAATCTAGATAATGAGTAGTGTCATTCGGAGACGAATGTTCCTGGGGGGGGATAATGTACCAACACGAAAATGACTCTGTGAAGTACTGCCTAAACGTACCTAGAATGCCTACATTAAACATGGTTCACACAACTTGATGCATGTGGAACCAGACCTCAAAACCTATGCACAATCTAAGCCAACCAACTTGGTGAGTTAATTGAGACGTGCAAGGTTGGGTCCAGCAATGTAGGGCACGCAAATATTAAAATTCACCCGGATGAGTTTTAACCGGACTTGAAAGGGGAAATTTAGGTTTGGAGGGTCTAGGGGTAAAATGGTCTTTTCTAGGCTAAGTCATAGTATTTCAATTACCCTAAGGATTTAATTAATTAATTAATTAATGTAGTTTAGTGGACAGTTAGGGTTGGGTCGACCCGACTTGACCCGTTCACGAGAAGAGCTTCACCCGGGTTCGATCCTTGCTGGAAGCAATATTAAATCGAATTAATTGATATTTCATTATCTAATTTAAGTAATGGCAGGTTATTCATCACACTTAAGCCTTAGAAAATCATATTTTTATTCTAAATAACAAGGAGTCCTAGTTTGACTAACTCTTCACCTAAAACTCGTACTCCTAAACATATTGTCACGTATATCAACTCTCGTACTCACGTTATTTATTCGTTAAAGAAAATAAAATAATAGATCATCACTCTTGAAGAACTTGAACGCTAAAGCATAAAAGAAAAACTAGTCAAAAAATGAAAAACAAAAGCAAATTTCTCGACGGGTTGTGCTTGAAGTTTCAGTGGTGAGGCATTGATTTCCTAGGAGTTGGCAGTGCATTGGATCAGTTGTAAAATAGTGTTGAATGACAGAAAATGTATGGGTTTCTTCCTCTTTGTCCCTTTCCCAAGAGACCCCTACGATTGAGCCGAAATCGAATCTGAAAACTAGGAATGTTTCCTTGTTGCATGTCACTGTACCTCGCTCCCACCGATTATTGTATGTTGGGTATGTTTGATGGTAGTATTTGGGGATGTAATGTGTTTTTGTTATGATTATGTTCAAGTATGTATGTTCGGATTTATGTGATTATTAATTATGTTTTTTCGGCACTATGTGATAAGTGAGTTTATAAAGGGGTGTTGCTATGGTTCTTGATCACGGGTTGGAGAATGAAAATGGCATGTTAAATTCTTGTACTTTTGTGTAAATTACTTGAAAAATGCATATAATAATGTACAAAATGATCAACAAATTGCCCTAAAAATCTAACGTACAAAGGTTAAAAAAAATTGACTGAGAATATGACAAAATTTACAGAAATCTGGAAATTTTGTCTTGGCTAAGCCGTTTGAAGGTTTTTGGGTTTAATTTTTTTAAAAAAATGTGTGAGGTCATCAGGGATAGAACCCGAGACCTCACCATATGCAAGCTACTGAAAATTTAATAATAAATGTGAGGTTAGGGGGAATCGAATACAGGTCTTAACCGAGTAAGAGAACTGAGAAAATTAATTTAAAGAAATGAGGTACATGGGATTCGAACCCGTGTGTCCTTAACTGAAATTAAGACTAGTCCATGCGAGAATAAAAATAAATAAATTGGTGGGAATCGAACCCACAACATCTCGGATAGATGAGGAAACTAGGAGAACCTATTAAAGAAAAATAAAATGAGGTTGTGGGGGATCAATCCCACATCCTCTCGGTCTAAAAAAGAAAAGTCAAGGTGATAAAAGAAACAAAAGAAATGTAGGCGTTGGGATTCAATCTCAGGTCCCAAAGGGGAAATTTAAAATCAAAATTTAATAAAAGACTAAGGGTTGGTCAAGGGGTTTGAAATCGGGTTTCCTTGGTCAAATCTGCATTAATACATAAGTTTTACGTGAGTAAATATTTAATGAATGCTCATGTATGAATCGAACTAGAGACCTTGGCATACATACAAGATGCATAAGTCGTGTACCATATAATCTTGGGTAAGTGTAAGTCAGTTAGACGAATTATGAACGAAGCCTAATATCTTGTATGTATGAGTTCATTAGTCTAGCGTACGTTTAAAAGTAAGCAAACCTAAGATGTATATAATGAAATGATGTGACCCCGAAAGAGATAAATAAGAGTGTGAAGTAAAATAAAAGGCCAAGTGTATTGACATATGACGAAATGAATATTCACGTAATGGGGTGAGTAATTCTGAAGAGCTAATATGCTAAAGTTAATGAATGTGATGACAACATGATAAGAGGCTAATATGAAAGACGAGACCAATCTCAAATGAGCCTAATAAGTGTTACCAAAATCGTACTCACCTATGACAGTGTAAAACTAATAAAGAGACCAGTCTCTAAGAAACACTCTAATGAAAGTATTGAGATTAATGCACACTTAATACTAATGATGAGATGATAAATCTTGTAATGAGAAATAATACCCTCATTGAAGAAGCAAGCTTCTATGATGTGCGATATGAAAGTAATGGAACAATATACTGAGCACTGATAGGCTAGCTATGAGTCGCGATTCCTACTTTATGAAAGGCAGAGGTTCATGTAAATCTCATGAGATGAGACTGTCCGTTTAGGAGGGTATGGGTCTCCTTATATCTCCTAGTCTTTTAACTTATGCTGCCAACATATGGTTCTAGCACGGTTGATTTCCCTATATACGCTTGCATATTTTGGTTTCACTTTGGCTACTGATTCCAACTCTTTTCAGTGTGGGGCAGACATTGGATTTCATAAAGCTCACATAATCTATATCAGTTTAATTTAAAGTTCCCAAAAAAGAATGAGGCCAGCCTCATGTAATGCACACAATGAAATGAATGATACCAAAGGTGTTTAGATAGGATAATCAAGAGGTTAACTAGACTCAAGTAATGACACTAGGCCATTCTTAGTCGTTGCCAAGTGAACCCGATGAGAGTCCTAAACAACATCCTAGGTATATAAATGGATCAAAATGAAGTATCTATGAATGAATGAAGAAGACTTTGTGTTTGCTAAAGAAGACTCCCTTGTTGAGGTCCCATATGTATAGCCCTCATTTAGGAAGTCCTAATGTCATGTCCGTGATTCCAAGGTTTCATGGAATATGAACGTATGATATGTGATATATGTATTTGCTAAATGAAATGTGTTATGTGTTGTGTGCAATATGAAAAGAATGATGATGCATGTTACTCTCATAGCATGACTTTCCTAATCTGATTTGGCAAGTCCAACTGACTTGGGTTTGCATAACTTATATGGTTTTGAGAGAGCTCTTATAAATCATGCATCTCCTTTGTGTGTAATTGCATACATCCATACTTAGTACCAGTGTGTACCAATTCCATACAATCCTTTACTTTTAGGTGCAGGTGTAGGTGGACGCTAGAGCTTAACAGACTTAGTTGAAGCTACCCGGACGAGGAGCATTCATCCGGACATGGTAGGCCTTCATTCTTTAGAGGATGCTTATCTCCTATATTCTAGCGTAGACGTAGCCATGAGCTAGTGGAGGATGTTCAAATAGTGTTTCTTTCTTACTTATTTTCAGACGTTGTATTGGTGCCATTTTGGCAACATTATATGAATGTAGTTATGGACTATTTCCTTCATTTGAATATCTTATTATTAGATGGTTGTTGTGAACTGATGTGATAGAATGAAATTCTTACTATGAAGTCTACGCATACTTCAAATCAAAAAAAAGTTTTAAAATTTCCGCTAAAATTAACCTATATGATGTAATGATGACGTATCTAGGTCTGTCTGCGACCTCCATGAGGTCAACAACGCCGATTTCAACTAGGGGATAGACCCCAGCCGTAATTCCTTTATATTATACTGGTGAGGCTACCAGTTGGTTCTACGAGATTCAAGATTACACTATTCGAACTTCGGTTGGGTTGAAAGAAGCATTCCTAGAGCGATTTTGTAACACCTCTAAAATGACTTAGGTTAAACTAGAGCCTAACATGCGCGTCATGATGTTCTAATGTACCTAAATTATTTATGATGATTTTTATAGGCAGTTTCTAAAGTAATGTTTGGAGGTCAAATATTCAAGAACGTCCATGACATTCGTAAGTTTTGCCTTGAAATGTGCTTGTGTGCCTTAGTGTGTTTCGTCAAATTTTACATGTTCGTTTTTTATGAAATTAATGTCGGAGGTCCTTATCATGTGTACAAGTATATTCGTGTTGGAAACGTTAAGACAAAAATTTGTAAGGACCAACCAAAGGGTCCTTGAAGAGGACCCATTTGGATGAGCCAAATCTGCCCAACACAGTCCCGCCTACGGAGGGAAATCGAAGCCTGTAGGATGGTCGATGCCACGAAGGTGGAAGGATTTCGTGGAGACTTTTTCTAGGGATATTAAGTTCCCAATTTTTGGTATCTAACCCAATTGACGACTTTCCAATTGGATTTTCTTTGGGTGGATGCCCCGTAGGTGAGCAACCGTCGTTGAGACCTGCAGTTTTCTTCAAGGTCATGGCCAAGGCTAGGGGCATTTGGTTCATTCAGCTAGCGTTCCTAAAATTAGTTGGAAGACTTAATAAGGGTAGTTTGGATATTTATAGTGGGTTTATAAGTCTTAAACACTTAGATGAATTCATTTTTAAAAATCAAAACCCCAAAAGCTCTTAAGAACTCTCTAGAGCACCATTGAAGATTCAAAGGGAGATTGGAGCTTGAAGGATGATTTCTCCATCAAATCTTCTTAATTTTCGTAATTTATAATCATTTAAGATGTGTATTTAATACTTTAATCATCTTTCTTCAAGGAGCCAAGCTTCAAAGCTTTTTTCAAAGACTTCTAAAAAACATGAACTTCTACATTGTAATCTTACAATAGGTTCTTGCATACAACCTTTTGAATCAATGCATTAGAGTGAATTGATGTTAATTTAATGTTATTATACTTAAAACACTATGAACTCATGCAAATAATGAAACCTTACTTTTGACTATTTTTATGGGTGATTTGATCATGTCCATATATTATTGAATTCTTCAGTAGTTTAATTAGGGCTATTGAATTATGAAAGAATCATGTTAGAATTAAAAGTATGATGCCCTAATTTGATGCATTCATATTGTATTATCATTGATTCATTGTATATTGTGATTATTGGATTGAATTGGTTACTATTGCTATTGTTAAGAGCCTTTGTATATTGAGTTTGTTGAATTTACTATAGATAGGAGTTGTGAGATTGGAATTGTGGTATGTTGACCTAAATTTATCTTTCTTGTGTAGTATAGGTCTTAGATGATTATGTGTTTTGTATGATACACTTATGGTGGTGGTGCTTATTTGATATACGTGTGAATAATGTTGTCTCATCGACATTAGGCATTATTTTATGAATTATGGCTTTATAATGTTATATGTCATGACCGGAGTGTAGACCCCAGATGAGATCGGTATCGTTTACCTCTCAGAGGTTACAGACAAGCCTACATACGCATCCTTACTTCATCTAGGTTAATTTTAGCGGAAAATTTGAACTTTTTGTTTCTTAACATCCATGTAAGTTATTCTACTTAAAATCATATACGTTCACTATCAACCATCTAACATTAAGATCATCAAATGAAAGAAATTGTTCAATGTTGCATTAAATGTATACTTGCCAATATGGCACCAATACAATGTCTAAAATAAAAAAAGGAAAGAAACTCTAGTGGAACATACTCCACTAGCTCAATCCTATAACTAATCTAGAATAAAATGGGAAAGCATCCTCAAATGCATGACGGCCTACCAAGTCTTGATGAATGCTCCATGTCCGGATGGCTTCAGAGTCGACCTGTAAGCTCTAACGTCCACCTATGCCTGCACCTAAAAATATAGAGTTGTATAGGATTAGTACACAGTTGTAAAAAGTATGATAATATGAAAGCATACACCAAGGACATGCATGAGTAAGAATGGCTCTTTACTAACAATATGATTTATGGAAAGTCAAGGCAGTAGACTTGCAAAATTTGGATTAGTAAAGATAATGGACCTACCAAATTTGGATTAGGAAAGTCAGTGGACTTGAAAAATTGATTAGGAAAGTCATTCCATGAGAGTAACATGCATCACCATATGTATCATATTTCATATAGCACATAACATCTTACACATAGCACATAACATATTGCATATAGCTCATAACATCTTTCTTATCATTAGCTCATAGCCATGAGACTTTCGAATTAGGGACTTGACATCAATACTTCCCAAAAATGAGGGATCAACATATGGGACCTGAAGTAGGTAGCCTTCTTTAGCAAATAGAAAGTCTGCTTCATTAAATCATACGTACTTCCCTTCATACATTCATAAGCTAGTGTAAATACCAGCTATACCTAGGATATAGTTAATGATTTTCATGAGGTTCCCTGTGCAATGATCATGAATGACCTAGTACCATTACTTACATCTAGCTCACCTCGTGATTATCCTATCCTAACACTTTTGGTATCATTCATTTTATTATGTGCATCATTTGAGGCTGGCTTCATTCATTCATTGAGAACTTTTACTTTAACTTACGTAGATCATGTGAGCATCATGAAATTCATTGTGTGCCCCACACCAAAAAGAGGTTGAATCACCGGCCAAAGTGACCCAAAACATGATAGCGTATATAGGGGATTGAACCCTACTAGATCCCTATATTGGCAGTATAGGTTCAAAGACTAGGAGATATAAGGAGACCCATACGGGGCATGCAAGAAGTCTCATCTCATGAGAGTTACGTTAACCTCCGCTCTTCCTGAATAAAGCCATCACCGCTCATAGCTTGCCTATCGGTGCTCAGTATAAGGTTCCATTACATTCAACTCATACATCATGTAAGCTGGCTTCTACTATGACGACATCAAAGCTCATTAGATGATTTCTCATCTCATCATTAGTATTAATTATGCATTAACTTCAATACTTTCATTAGTGTGTTCATAGAGAGTGGTCTTTTTTTTAACTTTACAGTCTCATAGGTGAGCACATTTTGGTAACATTTACATAGGATAATTTGAGATTGCTCTCATCTCTTACATTAGCATCTTATCATATTTTCACCTCATTCAATAACTTTAGCACATTTGGTTTTCATAATTACTCACTCTATGACGTGAATGTTCATTTCATCATATGCCAATGCACTTGGCCAGTTAGTGTGTTTCACACTCTTACTTGACCCTTCTAGTGTTTCATCATTTCATTATATACATCTTAGGTTCAATTACATTTAACGTATGCTATACTTATAGGTCTAAACATGCAAGCCATTAGGCTTCATTCATAGTTCATTTGAGCGATTCATATCTTCCTAAGATTATGTGGTACAAGACTTATGCATCTTGTAAGTGTGCTAAGATCTCAATTTCGATATATATAGGAAACATTATTTTTGAACGTTTTTTCACATATGACTTATGAGTCAACATGGAATTTGGGCAAGGGAACCTGATTTAAAATCCCTTCGACAAAAATTACATTTTTATTTGTTTTGGTTTGATCCACACTGCTTGGGGACCCAAGTTCGAGCCCCAACGCGTTCATTTTATTTTTAATTAATTTCTCTCTTCATTCGTTCATTTGGACTGAGAGAATGTGGGATCGAACCCCCACAACCTCATTTCCTTTAATTTTCTTTTAATTAATTCCTCTCCTTCTTGGCTGAGATGGTGTGGGTTTGAATCCCCACAACCCCACTTTAATATTTCTCCTTAAATTCCCTTCATTCTGCCTAGAGCTCGTGAGTTCGATTCCCACATGCCTTAACCTTTAATTGTTGTTTTAACTTTTCCTTAAATCTGACTGAGAGGTTGTGGGTTCGAACGCCACTCCTCTCATTTTTTATTTTTTTTGTACTTCATTTTCGGTCGAGGTCATTGGTTCGAATCCCCCTTGCCACATTCTTTTTAATTTACATTATTTATATGAATTTTAACATTGTGAGGTCACGGATTCGATCCTCAATGACCTCACTTACTTTAATATATTATTCATAACATACTAAACAACTTAGCTTGACCGAAACTCATCAGCATATAGCTGCAAAATTATGTACGTTTTTCAGCATACTTTTCATCAAGAGTACACTTTAGTTCTTAGGGTAATTCATGGATCATGTAGTACATCGTTGGGTGCATTTTTATGGATTAATTTATATAATTGTTTCCACTCAAATCAGCCACATTACAATTCATCTGAACATCATGATTTGAACAAGTTTGTGCACGTTAAATACAACGATAAAACAAGTCATTTCAGGCTTCAATCCGTGTTCAAAGTCACGGATACACATTGCACACACATTGTACACATATTTTTGGAGAACATAGGTTATCATTCGTACGATTCCAAACACACATTCATGAACATATCCATCGCGAATACACAATACATACCTAATATCTACCAGCATACATAGCAATCTAGAATCATCGATAGGATCTAGCGATAGGGACATGCAAGGGGGAAAAACCCTAGTTTTTGGAATAAATTTATCTGAGTCCTAAGGGTCTCTTGGGTAAGGGACCAAGAGTAAGAAAACCCATACCTTATTTTGATGTTCGAACCTTGAACTTTCTGTCCAAAGACCTCCTCCAAACTCACGTCCAAATCCGAGCTTCAACACTAAACTTCTACGGAAAAACCCTCCCTTTGCCTATCAATTTTTGATATGTTTTAATTATATTTTTAACGTGAATGTTCTTCAAGTTTGAAGAACTTTTAGTTGCTGGTAAGTTCTTGTATTTTTGAAGGGAGAATGTGAAAAGAAAAAGAGGTTTTGACGTGAGAGAGAGAGAGAGTTAAATGTGAAAGGTAGTTTAGGGTTAGGTAAAGACATAGACAAACTAGGATTCTTTCAACCTTTAAAAAATACGATTTTTCTTTTTTCTTAAATCAGATAATAATTATTAATTAATTAAATTAATTTAACAATTTAATTAAAACAATTTAATTCATTGCTTCCACCTAGGTTCGAACCCGGGTGGAGCAAGACTTTACTCAAAGGCCAATTTTCTGCCCTCTCTCCCCAAAATGCCCTCCACTTTATAATTAAATAATAAATTACATATTTAGGGTAATTACGATACTACCCTTAGCCTAAAAAAATACCATTTTACCTCTAGACTGTCCAAATTTAAGATTTTCCCTTTTTAAATCTGTTAAGGACACATTCGGGTAAATCTTCATCTTCGGGAGCCCTAAATCAATTAACTCCTCATGTTAGTTTGCTTGGATTTCATAAGGGTTCAGAGGTCTGGTTCTACGCGCTACAATCTGTGTGAATCCGTTCTAATCGTAGGCATTCTAGACACATTAAGCACTACATAGCATATCCATTTTTAGGGTTGTTACATTATCCCCCCCCCCCCTTAGGAACATTTGTCCCTAAATGACACTACTAACTCTCTAGCGCAATGCATGTCAGATTATAACATAAATACGATTCACAAACAAGCAATAACAACAAAGAATTGATAGATAAAGGAACTTAGACTTAAGTGTAGGAAGTCTAACCTCAAGATCTTAAAAGATGTGGTTAGGGGGATCTCATAACGGCCTTGGCCTCCCACATAGCACCCTCAACATGATGATTCCTCCACAATATCTTCGTTGTGGCAATCTCCATGTTCCTTAGCGTCTTGACTTGTCTGTCTAAAATCTCAATAAGTACCTCCTCGTATGACAAGTCTCCATCGACCCCCAAACCTTCAACAAGGGGGAATCAATGCTAGATAACCTATGCACTTCTTTAACAAAGAGAGATGAAAAACTAGATGAACAGAAGCTAGATCCGCAAGCAATGCCAACTCATCGGCCACCTCACCCACACGCTGTAGGATCTTATATGGCCCAACGTAACTCGGACTAAACTTCCCCTTCCTGCAAAACCTCATCACCCCTTTCGTAGGTGATATCTGTAAATAGACCTGGTCACATACATCAAACTCTAAGGGGAATTTTATATTGTCTGCATAAGACTTCTGCCGACCATAAGCATTAGCAAACCAGTCCCAATCACTATGATCTTCTCTAAGGCCTCATGAATGATCTCTTGACCCAAAATGGATGACTGTCCAACCTCGAACCACCCAACAGGACACCTACACCTTCTACCATACAGCACCTCAAGTGGTTCCATCCCAATGCTGGAGTGATAGTTATTATAATATGAGAACTATACCACGGTAGATGGTCGTCCCACCTACACATGAAGTAAATCACACACACCCTCAACATATGCTCTTATGTCTGAATGGTGCGCTCTGCCTGCCCATGGGTATGAGGATGAAAGGCAGTTCTAAGCTTTACCTGTGTGCCTATGTTTTTCTAGAAGGATCTTCAGAAATACCAAGTGAATTTAGCTCCTCTATCTGAAATGATAGACAAAGGAATCCCATGCCATCTCACAATCTTATCAATGTAGAGTCTCGCATAATCTTCTGCTCTGTAAGTAGACTTTACAGGGATAAAGTTTGCAGACTTATTCATCCTTTCCACAATAACCCATATGGAGTCATCTGTCTCTTAGTCTTTGGAAGACCAACCACGAAGTCCATATTAATGGACTCCCATTTCCAAGTAGGAACCTCAATAATCTGTGTAAGACCGCCATGCTTATGATTTTCTGCCTTAACCTGTTGACAATTAGGCCACATGGCCACATATTTTGCAATGTATTTCTTCATTCCATCCCACAAATACATATGCTTAAGATCATGATACATCTTGGTGGAGCCTTGATGTATGGAATTTCTTGAACCATGGGCCTCTGCAATGATCCTAGTCCGCAAATAATCCATCTGGTACACACAGCCTGTCCTGGTAACTAAGTATGTCGTCATCTCCCTAAGCAAAAGACTCATGCATCTTAACCAACACGAAGTCCTTCAGCTCCATCATAACATGATCAAGATACTGACCCTCCTTGACCTCTACTACTAAGGATGATTCAGAACTAGGATGAACTGAAACACCCCCACTAGTAGACTCAACTAACCGCTTATCCTGTTTTGTTAGTCTGTGTATACCTTTCACCAAATTCTTCTTATCATCCTCAACGTGGGATGTACTACCCATGCTAATCCTACTCAAAGCATCAGCTACAATATAAGCCTTACCTAGATGGTAGTGGACATTGATGTAATAGTCCTTTAACATCTCCAACCACCTCCGTTGACGTAGATTCAACTCCCTTGTGTCAACACGTAGTGGAGACTTTTTGTGGTATGTGAACACATCCACATGCAGTCCATACAAGTAGTGCCTTAAACTTTTTAGTGCAAATACCACAACTGCCAACTCGGGGTCATAAGTGGGATAATTTTTTTGATGAACCTTGAGGTGTCTAGACGCATAAGTTATCACCTTACAACCATGCATAAGAATAAAACCCAAACCAACCCAAAATGAATCACAATAAACAGTGTAATTCTCAACACACTTAGGCAAAGTATGCACCGGGGCTGAAGTGAGTGTGTCCTTGAGCTCCTGGAAACTCTTTTTACAAGTCTCTGTCCACTCAAACTTGGCCTTCTACTTTGTCAAAGCTTTCGGTGAGGCAGCAATGGATGAAAAACCCTGCATGAACCTGCAACAATAACCAGCCAATCCCAAGAAGCTATGAATATCTATGGGAGTAAGTGGTTTTGGCTTGTTCTTAACAGCCTCAGTCTACCAAGGATCTATCTCCACAGCTTTTTCGGACACAACATGTCCTAGGAAGGTCACTGATGTACGCCAGAATTCACACTTGCTGAATTGGGCATATAGCTAATATTGTATAAGTACCTGCAAGGTTAGTCTCAAATGATGTTAATGCTCTTCCTTGGTCTTAGAGATGATGAGAATGTCATCAGTGAATACTATGACAAAAGAGTTAAGGTATTCACGGAAGACCCTGTTCATGTGATCCATAAATGCCGTTATTTCATTCGTGAGGCCAAGTGACATAACTAGGAACCCATAGTGACCATTACGGGTACGAAATGTTATCTTTGGGATATCATTATTCCTAACCCTAAGCTGATGGTACCCTCAACGAATATCATTCTTCGAGAAGAAAATAGACCCTTGGAGTTGGTCGAACAAGTCATCTATTATGGAAGTGGATACTTATTCGTGATAGTGACTTTGTTGAGATGACGATAATCGATATACATTCTAAGGGTTCCATATTTCTTTTTTACAAACAATATTAGAACGCCCCAAGGGGATATGCTCGGCTGAATAAAACCCTTATCAATGAGATCTTTTAACTGTAGCTTCAACTCTTTGAGTTTATTTGGAGCCATTCTGTAAAGAGGAATTTAAAGGGATCTAAGTCGATACCAAAGTCAATCTCTCTACGGGGAGGAACTCCGAGCAAAATCATTAGGAAACACATCTGGGAACTCATTCACTACAGGCACTGTCTATAGAAGGAATTTCATGATCTAAATCATAAACACTCAAAAGATGACACAATAACCCCTTGGCCATCCTTTTATTGGACTTAAGGTTCGAAATGAAGGGATTAGGACGACTCGAGTTGTACCCCTCCCAGACCAGCTCTTCTTCATTAGGGAAATGATATCTCACAACCCTACTATGACAATCTATACAAGCTTAACAACTATGAGGCCAGTCCATGCCAAGAATAACATCAAAATCATGCATTGGCAACTCAACCAAATCTGCACACATAGTCTTACCATATACAACTATTGGGCAATCCTTGTATACTTTATCATTTCTTAAATTTTCTCATAAAGGTTTACTAACCAATATAGGATGATGTAGAAGTTCAGGCGATATCTCAACAGTGAGAGCAAGTAAAGGAGGTAAAAAGGAAAGCGTATACCCTTGATCAAGTAAAGCATAAACCGAAGTTGAGAATACATGCAGCATACCTGTGACCACATCAACAGACTTCTCCTTCTCCTCCCTACCCTTCAGGGCATAGAATCTATTCCTCTTATGAAGCTCGGCTGCTGCTACACCCTATGGATTAGGCCTTGGCTGAGCATTACCTCCAGTCTAACCCTGTTCTATGGGCAGTCCTTAACCATGTGCCATTTCTTACCGCAACCAAAAAAAGCATTAGTGCCCTGTCTTCACTCTCCACTGTGAGCACGACAACACTTAGCACAGTTCATTCTAGTCCACTACATATCACCTCTTCCGCCTCGAGGTGCTGTACGTCTACAAAAGATAGAATTTTCTGAGCTTTGTTGCCCTTTTTTTAATTTGGGCTGCTCAAGGACGCCAAAATTCTTTCTGTTGCCTCTATTACTAGGACCTACCTGATCATGAGGCTTAGGCATCCTAGATTAACAAACGCCCCTTTTCTTCCGGCTGTTCTCCACCTGTTATACATGCACAATAAACCTAGAGAGGTCCATGTTATTGTGGAGCATCGCAACCTGATACTCCTCCTCTTGATCTTCGGTGATTCCTGTGAGAAACCTACTCATGTAATCCCTGCTTTTCTATACAAGGGAAGTAGCCTAACTGGATAGTTTAACAAACTTCAGGGAATACTCCCTGACTATCATTGATTCCTGCTTGAAGTTGATAAACTCCTCAACCTTGGACTCCCTCATATCCCATGGGAAGAATCTCTCTAGGAAGGTTGTGTTAAACAACTCCCATGTGACCTGAATTTCGCCTAATGCTTGGCTATCCTTCTATATCTACCAACAAGTCTGTGAATCATCCTTAAGATGATAAGAATCAAACTCAGCACTCTCTGTATCCATGGCCCCCATGGACACAAACAAGTTATGTACCTCGTCCACAAACTCCCTGGGATCTTCTAAAGTCTTGGACCCTGAATATAGAAAGATTCATCCTCGCAAAGTCTTGTAGCCTGTCATCCATGCTACAAGCCGGTGGGTTCTCCCTATGAACATTCTGCTGGTTAAGCTGGTCAGTCATGGCCTCGGCGGCATAGCCACTCCTTCAACTGGAGCGTCGGGTGGAACATGATTGTCCCCAGCAGTTGCTCCTCCTCTCCTCTACCCAATGGTTCTCCTAATATTTGTTCTCTAAAAACAATAAGTATTGATGTTAGATACGCTAATAACATCATGAAATAAGACAATAGGAAAAGGCACGATAAGATCATAAGAAGGAAATTTTCCTATGCATCATGTAGTCTCTAATTTAGGATAGTGGTGTACTTTACTAGCATGAATTAGAAACTACTCGATGTGGTTGATGTGAACTTGTTATCCTTGGAATTTAACCTAACACTAGTATACCAATTTTGTCAGGACCGGAGTCGAGACCCCAGACGAGACCGGCGTCCTTGACCTCTCACAGCTCGTAGACACGCCTACATACATCATCATTACTTCATCTAGGTTAATTTTAGCAGAAAAGTTGAACTTTTTGTTTCAAAAAATGCATGTAAGTCATTCTACTTAAATTCATATACGTTCACCATCAACCATCTGACATTAAGATCATCAACTGAAAGAAATAGTTCAATGCTGCATTAAATGTATAATTGCCAAAATGGCACAAATACAATGTCTGAAATAAAAACGGGAAAGAAACGCTACTGGAACATACTCCACAAGCTCAAACTTATAACTAAGTTACAATAAAATGGGCAAGAATCCTCGATTGCATGAGGGCCTACCGAGTACGGAAGAATGCTCCACGTATGGATGGCTTCAATGTCGACCTGTAAGCTCTAATATCCACCTGTTACTGCACCTAAAAATATAGAGTTGTATGGGATTAATACAGACTTGTACAAAGTATGGGTATATGCAAGCACACACTAAGGACATGCATGAAAAATAATAGCTCTTTCCTAACAATATGATTTATGGAAAGTCAAGTCAGTAGACTTGCCAAATTTGGATTAGGAAAGTTAGTAGACCTGTCGAATTGGATAAGGAAAGTCATGCATTGAGAGTAGCATGGATCATCATACGTATCATATTGCACACAACACCTAATGTCTTACATATAACACATAACATATTGCATATAGCACATAACATCTTTCATATCATTCGTTCATATGCCATGAGACTTTGAAAAAACGGACTTCACATAAAGACTTCCTAAAAATGAGGGCTCAACATATGGGAACTCAACTAGGGAGCCTTCTTTAGAAAACACAGAGTCTGCTTCATCATTCATACGTACTTCACTTCATACATTCTTAAGCTACTGTAAACACCAGCTATACCTAGGATGTAGTTTATGTCTTTCATCGGGTTTGCTGTGCAATGATCAAGAATGACCTAGTGTCATTACTTAAGTCTAGCTCACCTCTTGATTATCCTATCCTAACACCTTTGGTATCATTCTTTTCATTATGTGCATCATTTGAGGCTGGTATCATTCATTCTTTGGGAACTTTTACTTTAACCGACATAAATCAATTGAGCATCACGAAATCCACTGTCTACCCCACACCTAAAAGAGGTGGAATCACAAACAAAAGTTACCCGAAACATGCTAGCGTATATAGGGGATTGATCATTAGTATTAAGTATGCATTAACTTCAATACATTCAGTAGATTATTCGTACAAACTTCTCACTTTATTAACTTTACACTCTCATAGGTGAGTATGTTTTGGTAACATTTACTTAGGCTTATTTGAGATTCCTATAATCTTTAACATTAGCCTCTTTTCATATTGTAACCTTATTCATTAACTTTAGCACATTTGATTTTCATAATTACTCACCCCTTTACGTGAATGTTCATTTCATCATATGCAAATGCACTTGACCATTTAGTGTGTTTCATACTCTTATTTGAACCTTATAGGGTTTCATCATTTCGATACTTACATCTTAGGTTCACTGACATTAAACATATGCTAGACTTATGGGTTTATACATACAATTCATGAGGCTTCATTCATAGTTCGTCTAAATGATTCATATCTTCCTAAGATTATGTAGTACAAGACTTATACATCTTGTAAGTGTGCCAAGATCTCAATTTCGATTTACGTAGGCAAGTTTATTTTTGAAATTTAAGGAACGTATGACTTATTGTTTCAATACGGAATTTGGGCAAGGGAACACGATTTCAAATCCCTTGGACAACACTTACATTTTTATTTATTATAGTTTGATCCACACGGCTTGGGGGCCCAAGATCAAGCCCCAACGCCTTCAATTTATTTTACCTTAATTTCTCTCATCAATTTTCATTCATTGGGACTAAGAGGATGTGGGATCGAACCCCCACAACCTCATTTCCATTTATTTTGTTTTCTTTAATACCTCTCCTTCTTGGACAAGAGGGTGTGGGTTCGAACCCCCACATCCCCACTTTAATTTTTCTCCTTAAATTCCCTTCATTCTGCCTAGAGGTCGTTTGTTCGATTCCCACACGCCTCTACCTTTTATTTTTCGTTTAACTTTTCCTTAAAACTGACTGGGAGGTGGTGGGTTCATATCCCACTCCTCTCATTTCATTTTTTTTTTTTGCACTTCATTTTGTGTCGAGGTCACTGGTTCGAATCCCCCTTGACACGTTACATTATTTCTATGACTTTTAACATGGTGAGGTGAGGGGTTCGATCCTCAATGACCTCACTTATTTTAATTTATTATTCATAACATACTAAACCGCTTAGCTTGACCGAAACTCATCAACAAAAAGTTGGAAATACTATACATATTTTAGCATCCTTTTCATCAACATTACCTATTAGTTCTTAGGGTAATTCATGGATCATGTAGTACATCTTTGGGTGCATTTTTATGGATTCATTTAGCTAATAGTTTCCACTCAAATCAGCCACGTTATACTTCATATGAACATCACGATTTATACAAGTTTGTGCACGTGAAATACAACAATAAAAAAGTCATTCTCATGCTTCAATCCATGTTCAAAGTCACGGTTACACATAAACACATATTTCGGAAAACAAAGGTTATCATTCGTAAGATTCCAAACACACATTCATGAACATAGTCATAAAGAAAATACATTACAAACCTTGAACTTACTTACAAAAGACCTCCCCCAACTCACGTCCAAATTCAATCTTCAACACCAAACTTCGACGGAAAAACCCTCCGTTGCCTAATGTTTTTGGATATGTTTTGATTAATTTTTAACGTGAATGTTCTTCCAGTGTGAAGAACTTTTAGTTGCTGGTCAGTTCTTGTATTTTAGCAGAGAGAACACGAAAATAAAGAGATGTTTGACGTGAGAGAGACAGAGAGTTAAACGTGAAAGGTATTTAGGCTTAGGTAAAGACTTAGTCAAACTAGGACTCTTTCAAACCTTTAAAAAAAATATGAGTTTTCCTTTTTCTTAATCCAGATAATAAAATATAATTAATTATATAAATTTACCTATTTAATTAAAACAATAAAAATAATTGCTTCAAACTAGGTTCGAACCCGGGTTGAGCAAGACTGCACTCAAAGGCCAATTTTTGGTCGTCTCTCCCAGAAATTCCTCTCCACCATTGTAAGTTAATAATTAATTACATATTTAGGGTAATTACGATACTATCCTTAGCATGGAAAATGACTATTTTACCCCTAGACTCTCCAAACTTAAGATATCCCCTTTTTAAATCTAGTAAAGACTCATTCTGATAAATCTTCATATTCGGGAGCCCTACATGGCTTGAACCAACCTTTCCTAGCTCAAATAACTCCCCAAGTTAGTTCGCTTGGCTGTCAAAAGGGTTCGGAGGTCAGGTTCTACGCACATCAATCCGTGTGAACTTAATCTAATCGGAGGTACTCTAGACACATGAAGCATTACTTAGATTATTTATTTTTAGGGTTGTTGCATTATAACATTAATATGTGAGTATCTTGAAGGTCTTGATGATTTGTCTATGTATATGACATCAAAGCATGAATTTTCCTAGTTAATGATATGTGTCTCTAGTATGTTATAGTGATGTCACTATGTGTATTCCTTGATGTTGAACTATGATGATTATTGATGAATTATATGAGACTTGTGATAACATATATTGATGAAATTATACTAGTGAGTAGGGTGACCTATAGTTGACATTGGTTGTCCCTATATGCTTCTTGAATGATATGTTATATCTCATATGGTGAGGTATGTGTGTGTCTTGTTTTGGTAGACTTGTGTCCCTTATTTGATACATGTTAAATGTAAATATGACTTGTCGACATTTTATGCTAAAGCTTCTTAGTCTTGTATGTGTGATTGGAATGTGACCTTAAACATTGTTAAGAAGGTCCTTTATGTGGAACCTTGAACATAGATGGAAGGTTATGATATCTTTGAAGTTGAAAGTTGTATCCTTCTTGTGTGAATATTGGACGTATGGTTGATTGGATAGAACGGGATGAAATCATCCTTAGTAAAGTCATTGATCTATCCTCTTAGACATTGTAGGTAGCCTTAGTGGACCCTTTTTGGTAAAGTGTAATGTGATTTGGTGATGAACAAGTTATGGTACATATTCATATGCTCCTTTATTGAAATACTCTATGAGAACAGAGGCTAGCACCAACTGAGTATGCTTGGGGTGTTGCTCTAGCTAAGATGACATTAGAGAACAAAGAAACCCTCTTAATCTTAACCTTGTGCCCATGTGGGATGTGTCCTAGTTCTACCATTGGGAATTAGAACACCCGCTATCAGAGTAGGGTTTGACTCTGGTTTCCATGCCTGGCTAGTATGGTCTATGCCTGTTATTTCCTATTCTCCTCATATGGGATGCGTGTTAGTGTAAGATAAGTACAATGAAGTCTACATACTGGAATGAGACTTTATCTAGAAATTACACAATTGGGATTTTAAGATATTAGTGTGTGTGTGTACCATGAGTGTTTTCCAAGACCATTATGTGAATGTCCTTGATTGTTGAATGTCTCTTAAATTGAATAAAGAATATACTTACTCAAGTTAAAAAGCATACTAATAAATAAGTACTTACCGATAGTATATTTAATGATTGTCTAGTTAAGGTGTGGAGGGGGAATACGAATGGTCTCTTCTAATCTTACCTAGGCAAGTCTTATGAAAAACTCTAGATAGGAAAGGTAAATAATGAAATGGGAATAACCTTATCATAGGTAGTCTAGAAAATCTCTTTGTTGTGTGTGAAGGGTTTTTATAGGCGGTTGCTTCATAACTCACTCAAATGATCCTTAGAATCATCTTTCGTATGAGTGTCTCATGACTATGTGTTTTAATGTGTTCTTGATGCTATCTTGTTATATGAGGCTTATATGCGAAGTTGGTGTGATATGTTGTTTTTCATATTATGATAGAAAGTTTACTGTAAAAGAGTATGTTTTACTGTAAAAGATCATATTTGACTAAAATGTCTGTTTCTCTTTATATTATGCATTATGTCATATTTTTTACATGAATTCTACTAATTCATTTCATATTGTCTATGGCTAAAGGTTTAGGTAGAAGGTGAGAGGCGTCTTGAAGGAATGCTTATAAACTAGGACTCTTTCAAACAAAGTTGGGATATGTCCTCACTTGATTCGAGGACATTGCTATCATTAGATTTCTTTCATTCAAAATATTGTAATAGACTATGTATCGCTATACTTCTATTGTATGGTTCGTGTCCCAAGTATTCTTGAATCTATGATTGTCGAATATTAAGACTTAGTATTTTCTATCATTTATATGAAAGATGTTTTGAGATATTATTTGTTTTAAAAGTTCAATTATGCACTACATTTCATACATATATGAAATGAATAATGTCAACGGCCTTTACAAGACCTTAGAGAGGTCATGTATGCCTTGTTGCAATACGAGGAAATTCCTTATCATTTAGGGAGTGCTCTTAGGTCGTGACAAACTTTATATCAAGGCATAGGTTATGAAGTAATCCTAAGAATCATAAATTCACATAAATCCATCTCTACTAGAGTCTTGTTCATTTGTGTGAGTCCCGAAACGTCCATGAGCGAGAGGGTATGAGAGCATACTCATATTCTTCAAAGAAATTGGACTTGGACTAGAAAGACGTGCCCAACCCTCAAGCAAAAAAATCATTGAGTAGACACTTCTATTAGAGCTGAAACAGTTACATGGTCACCTCAAGTATGTACTTTTGGGTAATAACAACACTTTACCTTTGAATGCCTCCAGGTATTTGCACACATAAGATTCAGCTTGAGGAAGAATGCAGTCCAAGTATTTTACACTAAAGAAGGTTGAACCCACCTATGCAAGAGGTGGCTAAGAAGGAAATAATAAAATGGTTAGAAGTTGGGGTGGTCTACCTTATCTCTAATAGCCGCTGGGTCAGTCTGGTGCAATGTGTGCCCAAAAAGCGAGGTATGAATGTGGTGGAAAATGAAAAGAATTAGCTAGTTCCACATAGACCAATCACTCGATGGCAAGTATGTATGGACTAAAAGAAGCTGAATAAGTGGAATGCGATAGACAAGTTCCCAATAAATTTCATGGAAAAAATGTTCTACATATTAGAAGGTAAAGATTGGTACAATTTCTTAGATGGATACTCTAGCTATAACCACATATTAATTTCTCCTGAAGATCAGGAAAAGACTACCTTGATATGTCCTAATGGAACCTTCGCGTTTAAATGCATGCCATTTGGATTATGTAATGCAATAGCCTCATTTCAAAGGGGAATGATGTCCATCATTTTATATATTGTTGAGGATACTCTAGAGGTATTCACGGATGATTTTTCGATAGTGTCCAATACATTTGATGATTTCTTGTCAAATCTTAGCAGGGGTTTACAGAAATGTAAGGAGTCTTAGTTGGTTCTTAATTTAAATTAGGAGAAGTGCCACTTAGTGATTAAAAAGGCATAGTCCTTGGGTATATGGTGTCGTAGAAAGGAATTGAGGTGAACAAGGCCAAGATCGCGGTGATTGAAAAATTACCCGCACCGATCTCTGTGAAGGGTGTTCAAAACTTACTAGGACATGCTGGATTTTATAAGCATTTCATCAACGATTTCTCAAAAGTTGCACACCCCATGTGTAATCTTTTAGAGAAGGAAGTGAATTTTGTCTTTGATGAAGCTTGCCTAAAAGCATTTGAGTTCCTAAAAGAAAACTTGATTTCAACACCAGTGATTATTAGCTCAGACTAGGCGGAGAAATTTGAAGTTATAGTAATGCTAGTGGGACTACATTTGTGTTGTGGTGGGTCAGAAGTGCAACAAAATGTTCCATCCTATTTACTACGCCAGTAATTCACTAAATGGTGCAAATCGAAACTAATAGTTACTGAGCAGGAACAATTGGTTGTATTATATGCTTTTGAGAAGCTCATACATTATCTCCTAGGAACTAAGGTTATAGTGCCCATAGACTACAATGCCTTGACATATCTCATTGCTAAGAAAGATGCTAAGCCTTGGCTGATTCGATGGGTGCTACTTCAATAAGAGTTTGATTTTTAAGTGAAAGATAGGAAGGGTTGTGAGAACCAAGTACGCTAATAACCTGTCCAAGTTGGATGCTGCAAAGAAGGAAGAAAGTGAACTTGAAATAGATGACACATTCTTTGATGAGTAGATATTGGCTTCTACTCTTGATCTTATTCCCTAGTTTGATGATTAGGCTTACTTTATTGTTAGTTATTTGATACCTAAGGGGAGGACATATTATCAAGCAAAAAGGTTCTTACATGATGTTGGTATGTACTATTGGAATGAGTTTTATCTATACAGAGTTTGTGCTGAAAACATAATTAGGACATGTATTCAAGAAGTTTAAATATTATTTATTTTAGAGGCCTGTCACACATCCCCTGTTGGTGGTCATCGTGGTGGAGCTCGAACAACCAACATGATTCATTAGTGTGGGAATTAATGCACAAAAATACATCAAGATGCAGTGTATATATTAAAACGTTATGATGTGTGCCGGAGGCAAGGACCCATTTGTAGGCGCCATGAGTCATCCATTACACCCATTCTGTAGGTGGAGTTGTTGGATGTGTTGAGAATTGATTTCATGGGACCCTTTGTGAGTCCAAATAGGCAAAAATATATACGTTTAGCAGTGGACTATGTGTTCAAATAGGTTGAAGCTTTGGTTTTACCTGAGAATGATGGAAAAAGTGTTGTTGTGTTCCTTAAAAAGAACGTCTTCCCAAGGTTCGAAACACCTCAAGCCATTAAAAGTGATAATTGTTTTCACTTTTTCAATAAGGAGTTTAGTGCACTTCTGAGCAAATATGGTGTGAAAAATCAGAAGGTGGCAACACTTTCTCATCTATACACCAGTCAACAAGTGGAAGTGTCCAACAGGGAGAGAAAAGCAATCTTCGCACAAACAATAAATGCAAAAAAGACAGATTCGGCAAGAAAGTTAGATGATGCTCTATGGGCATACCAAACAACTTTTAATAATATGTATTGGTATGTATTTATATCAATTAGTGTTTGTAAAAGCATGTCACTTACCCATTGAGCTTGAGCATCGAACACTGTGGGCATTGAAAAAACTAAACCTCAATTCGAGTGAAACAACTTACTTGGGTTAGATTAGATAAATGAGATCGATGAGTTCCGTGGAAGAGCTTATGAGGCAAAAATTGTATAAGGAGAGGATGAAGCTATATCATGATAAGAATATTGAGAAAAGAAGCTTCACTCCTTATGACTATGTGTTACTTCTAACTCCAGATTGAGACTAATTTCAAAGAAACTTAAGATCTAAATAGTATGTACCTTTTATAGTCACAAGGTTATTTAAATTTGGTTCTGTTGAGTTAGAAAATGAGACATGAGAGATATATTCAAAGATAACGGCCAGAGAACAAGACAAAACTAGGTGTCCAAAAAGAGGATAAGATTGTGGAGGAATGCAAACTTGATAAAGTCTGAGTAATAAAGTAACCTAAGTCACTCTCCCAAGTTTTATTGCGGGCTTCTTGGGAAAAGTTCAAAGGTGTAATTTCGTAGGTATTTTAATTTTTTATATGTTCAATTATTTTTAGAGAGTCACTAGATGCTTATGTGTGCAGGAGGGATTAGGTAAAAAAGTGCAGACAACTTGTGCAAGTTGCACCTTATGGACAAGCTCACAGACCGTGGTACATTTCACGTGCACTTTTCACGATCCATAAACTTAAGGACCTTTTGAGGAGGCTAATGGAAAATCATTAAAACATTGTTTCACGGAAGGGTTCACGGTCCGTCACATCTTGTATGGACATTCAAGCCTTTTGTGAACATCAGGTATGAAAATTGAGGGTCCCAAGTAACCTTCATGGGCAGTCTGACGGACCATGGTGCTATTAATGGATACCTTCATTGTCCGTCATCCGCCTCAAGTAAGTGTCATCTTCAAGTTTGTTTCACGGGACATGTCACGGACTGTGAATCCTTTCAAGGGCTTCTTCACAGTCCATAGTTTATGACCCAACACTCCTAAACCCGACCAAATCCGCGCACATAATAATATCAATTTGAACCATATTAAATCCCTAAAACATGAAATGGGTAAATGTTTCCTTCCCCTTCTCTCCCATAACGATCCTTTCAACATTACATTCGATTCCACCACAAATCCATCCAAAATTCCTCGCCAGTTCTAAACCCTAACCCCCTGTTTCCCATTAGTCGCCCTTTTTAGTGTGGTTTGCTTCGAAAAAGTGAAAATAAGTTCTTGGTTTAAGTTATTAAAAATTAATTTGCATGAGAATCATTACGTAGGACTAGGTGTGAGACTTCATTCTTATTATAGCATTGTTGTGGGTCTAACGAATTGGGGTTTTTTAATAGTTGTTTTTAATTGATTATAATGATAGAGGGAAAATTTGTGGGTGTTCATCTGGGATGTTTGTGATGGAGTGTTTTATGTACTGGTTAAGGCTGGAAATCTTGGAGGTGTAAAGTTGTATAAAATGAAAATGGTCTATGTGTTGTAACATTTTATTTGAGGGAAGAAGATAATCACACAAAGGTCCAAGTATAAGAGCACAATAGACTTTAAGGACCGTGGTCTATTCAACAAGCTGTGAAACCTATTGTCGACCACATATGGAAATCCACTCATCTTCTAAAAAATTTCACGAGCACGATCATGGACTTTGAAATTGTACATGAACAAGCCTTGAATAAAAATATAATCCACCAGCATATACACTGATTCTGTCCCAAACTCCACGATGGACTTCAGGGTAAATGGTACACGCCACGGCCCGTGAACCTTGTCATTTAATTGACTTCATAAACAAGGTGTTAGAAGCTTTCTTTTAAAATTTTTTGTTTGTTTTAATTCTGTAAGACTTCACGATGATAGATTAGGTGACCTTATTGTTAAGACAAGGCATCACAATGACTATAAACACAAGGGAAGTATGAGTAATAGTTTGTGTGTCATTTCATCAAATGAATTATAATAATTGTCTATTTCTCTCAGGCGCAAAGTCTCATAGAAGGAAGAACCAAAAACAACCTACTCCCCCCACCCACAACATCTCAATCGGAAGGACATGATGACTATGAAGCTAGTGGTTCTAAGGTACAGATCGATGTTGCACATGAGAATCTCTCACCTAGAGCTACTAGATCATTGTCTAGAAGACATATCCTCCAGGACAATCATTCTTAGTCTAACAAAAAAGATGGTGGTTCTGGGAATATGGAGAATGCTAGAAGGTGGATCTGAGGCTACTGCTGATAGTGAGTCTCATGCTAACTGAGGAGATAGGGCAAATAATACCTCGTAGTGTAGTGTTGCATCTCAAAGCAGTTCTCAATCTTATTCGAACAATTCTCCTTCTACGATCCATATCAAAATTGATATGATACTTATGAAGCTACATATTGGAGAGAGCTTGATTAGGTGATCAATGATGATTACAACAAGGTAGGGTATATGCATATCCATGAACCAAATCCTACAATGCGGGAAAACTTGGTTGCTTTTCACCATTCCATGTTGACTGTAGACCGTTCTAGAGAGTTTTTGCACAGAGGAATTGTGAGCAAGATGGGTAGTTTCAAGAGACGAGCATTCAAACCTGGGTCAAGAGTTGTAGTAGCTCATGTCAAGGCATTCCCAGACATTTTTCAAAATTTTTAAGTCGAAGAAATTCAACTTGATGGACAATGCACTGGATAAATGCTACTGCCACCTGACCAAAGAGTTTTAATTAATCTTGTTGCCGACACATAATCCTCAAAACATGGAAAAAAGACATAGGTATTACATTGGATCCATTCAACTGAATTATAGTCTAGGGAAAGTCCATACATATTTATTAAGCATCAACCAACAAAATGTTTCATGTCCTGGAATACTCGGCCCAAGCATTGGTTGGTTTTTCGAGGGAAAACACCATAAATTTACCAGTGCAACGACTAGGGAAGAGAAGACTTCTCGAGAAAGGGTGTTAAGCTAGTTCTCAACGTAGATTTCAACAGATAGGGTAAATGCAGGTCGGGTCACAACCATGCCGACTATCATAACTAAGGCTTATTTGACTTTTCCAGCCAAGGTGTGGTGGGTTGTCTTCAGGGCACAATTACGGCTCATAGTTAATGACAACACTCAATCACTTTCCTTAGCCTTGTTTGTGGCCAATCAACTAAGTGGTTACCCAACCAAAATGGGGCAGATTATAGCAATTGAAATGAGCGACACGATATTAAATAAGAGGGCCGCATTTCCTTTTCCCTTTATTATAGAGAAACTATGTCAACAAGTAGACATTCCTCCTACCAAATTAGTTGACAGATTGGTTGAGGCATCAAAACTCTCTCATATTTCTAAAATTAAAGATTTAGAGGACCATTTCTTTGATCTAAATCTGTATTTTTGGGTACTCTTAATGTTGTTCATCATGTCCCAATTGAAATTCAAGATACAGTTCCTGAGGAGGGTGAGTCATCCCAGCCTATCATTGTGGCACAACCATTAGCCTCACTTCCCAGACTTTAGGTACTCTTGTCACTATTCCTCTACTTTATCTTGAGAAATTGATTGCATATCAGTATCACACAAGAACTTTGACAGATAGATTGTAGCCAGTAGATATACCCTAATTGAAACCAAGGTATTAGCTGCGAAAAAGAAGCATCAAGATGAAATGCAGAAAGAACTTATTGTTTTAAAAGGCATAATGGATTGACTAAAAAATCTTGTCCAGGATCAACAGCGAAAGAAGACTTTCAATCACAACTGTCTGAGATGAAATCTCATATTGCTCAACGAGGTAAACAGCCTGTTCAAGCAGCCATTCTGGTAGTTCCACACTCTCAAATGTGAATGCTCACTCAGACATCTGTCGTTGAATCAATTGATGAACTATGGGGCTAACTATCCATAACAAAGTTCTGAAAGATAAAGAACAGGGCTAAAAATGTGAAGATTAAACCCCTCTTAACAATTATTAGAAGCAAAGAAGTCAAAAAATAAATCTTGCAGAGAATCACGACATCTAGAAAGAGAAAAAACAGTTTGTATGAAACAACAACGAGACGCAATGAAGCTCACACTTCTGGGAGGGGAGCATATACCATTGATGATAATGGAGAACCTATTTGTGCGACTAATGAACAACCTACTCAGATACTGATTTCTTAGAGTGCACTTGCTTATAAGGGTTCCAGTGCTGAGCCGAAGACCAGCGCCTAGTGTGTCGTAAGTATGACCCCTCCCAATATCTCTATACGTTTATGTATTACATATTTACTTCGAGGGAAATTTTTCTTGGAGGGGGTGGTGAGCAACTTCCCATATCTAAAAAAAATGAATTTTAATATATGTATTTTTTACTAGTTTTGAAATATTTTGTGTGTGGAGGTGTGTAACAACTAATCTTAAATAATGAGAACCTAATTATGAGGTTGATTGTTAAGATCTTTGTATGAAATTTTAGATAGTTACTTGTTGAGAATACTAGTTTGATTGCTTAATTGGTGAACTAAGATACTACAAAAGGCAACGTTATGTTAGGTGTGTGTGAGTTTTAATTGATCTGTAGCATGAGGAGCAGAGAATAGAACTTGCCTAAGTAGTCTTTCTTGAAATTGAGAATGACAGATAGAAACGAAGTAGTAGGTCATTGTGTATAATCCACTACAGTAATAACAAAATAATAAAATGAAAACCTTACCACTTTCACAGAATTTGAGCCTTGAATATATCTTTATCGTCTACTCTGCTCATCGTGGTGAAACTTACCGTGAATGAGTTGAAGAGATGAAAACCAATTGAAAATCCAAGTGAAGACCACAAAACACTTCATGGTATATGGTCCTCACTACGGTCTATTGTATTCATTGTGATATGTGTTCCATTGAGTAGTGTTGATAATCTTAAAGTTTTGGAAATTTTAAGTGAAAACCACAGACGTCTTCACAGGTTGTGGTCCCTTTGACGATCCATTGTCCATCTCGTGATCCAGCTTCAAGTGATCACCTCTATAGAATCACTTTTAAGATGTTCTAAGGGAACACAACGAAGGAATGTATGAAAAGGACCTTTAAGGGTCTTGGTCGTTGCCGTGAAAGGACCTAAAAGTTTTGTCATAGTTTGATTAGTACTCCTTTGAAACATAGTTTTTAAAATTATTAGGTTGTTTTTCGGGGATTATTGACCATCTTATGTTTTGATGGAGGAGAATACGATATCAAGTTGAGAAAAAGCATTGTATTTTAGTTTCATAAATTTATATTTAGTTTTAAGATTTGTATGTTGGAGGTACTATTTCGCTTGTAGTCAGTCAAGATGAGTGTTGTCTTGGGGACCAGTAATGTCTCCCGAGTGTCGGCCACATCTCGGGTTTAGGATCTGGTCGTGACAATAATAATTGTTTGTGCATAAAAAGTTCATAACATAAACTAAATTTTAAATGAGTGCAATACAAATTAGATTTAGTTGTATACTCTGAATTCAAGGAGAATACATGTGTTAATCTTAGCATTCTTCCTCAATTATAGCTTGCATATATCTATTAATATACCGCGTAAGCTGCCCATTACAACTAAAAAACCCTTTTATGATTCTTTCATTATTCTAATTTCTTTGTATATAATAATATTCTTAAATAACATTATACCCTTGTACTACGAGCTCATGCAGGTCCTCTTGAAGGAATGTGTAACACCCAAAAAAAATTTGAGTTAATACTCAGAACGTTCTTTGTATTGAGTAAGTATTTACTATCGAATTTCGTTTTTCCAAAGTGTTAAGGTCACTAGAAGTACCACCTTGAGTTTAATGAAGAACAAAAGAGAGTTCATTCAAGTCATTCCCAAATGTTTCTCAATATTTAGGGTTGACTTCAAATGACCATAAATCCTAGTACAAGATGATTTAGGTTATATAAAAGGTAGTCATCTTTACTAGCGATGCTCAATCCTTGAAGCAGTTCCGCAATGGCTTCGCCTTATAAAGCCAATACTAACCTCACTACCTGCTGAAAAAATTATTCCGACGCCCAGTTCATTTTATTTATTTATTTATTTAAGAGTATTTTGGTCCTAAAATTCCTTACTAGGTCTTGTAAATTTCCCTAACGTATAGAAAAACATTCTTCACAAATCAAACCCTTTCACTTACTCAAACATTCTAAGCTCAAGAAATTCAAGAAGCGCTAAGGCTAGGGTTTTTCTTCCCAGAATTTCCTTCATGTTCTTTAAGAAGAAGGTACTCTAAGGTATGTAATCTTCCAAAGTGATGTGTTTGTTCACCCACATGCCAAACATATTTATTTCAGCATTAAATTTTGTCCTAGAAATTTCCAAGTATGATGTTTATGAATTATGTTTTTCAAATTGACTTTGTTGTTGAGTTTAGATAAGATTGTTTAGTTCTTGATGAAAAAAATATCAATTTTAGATTTTTATATGAGTAGGTTATTGTGTTCATTTTATGGGTATCTAAATGTAAAGAGGGATTGAGAAAAATAATCGAATTTAGGTGAATTGGGGTAAGAAAATGAAGAAAGAAAAAGTCGGGCGAATTTGCATGCTTGCTTCGTGTCGCGGACCTGCTGTCCCCTTCCACAGAAACTTTTCTCCGTGTCCCGAATATGTCACATACCTCTATACCTCAAAATTTAATTTGCGACCAGATATTAAAATGCATCTCCGCGTCACAGACTTTCGTTAGGACAATAATTTTTTTGATCTTTTATCATGTGTAACTATCTAAGAACACTCCAACAAATGACAAGATCTTTCCTATCACAAATAGATCAAATTAGAGGTGGACTTAAGATTCATATTTTGAGAATTCTTTCATACCTTTTTGACAAAGTCACTTTAAGTCTTTTGTTTTAGGATTCTTCTACAATTTCTAACAACTTGTTTGAACACTCAAGTAAGTGAACACGAGAAAGAGGAGAATATATTCATGAGTTTAATTTGTAATTTCAAGATTCTTCACATCATGCACCATCACTCTTTAATTTAGAATTTACAGTCAAGAGAGAGTTGACTGTAGAGTTTAAGAAAACTTTTGAGTTCAATTCATAATCCTTGGACATCAACTATTGTTTTGAAATATATTTTGAGGAACTATGTTGGAGAATAATAACATTCAAATACAAGATTTAAATATTATTATGTAGACCCTTTAATCAAGTCATTCAGGCTCATAACTTCCGCAATAACACAAACAGTTTACTACGTTTGATAGGAATAGTATCTTCAAGTTCTAAGTCTTGACTACTGAGTTCATAATACCATTAGAGATTATATTTTTATTCATGCAACTATTGCATGTTACCCTTGAAGTACATAAGTTTAATTGTTTATGCCCATAACTCCGCATGAACCCTATAAGCCGATCAATGCTGAGATGAGAAGAATCTTGAAGTCCTTCAGTTGAGTAGTTCGTCGTCATAATTCCGCATGAACCCTTTGAGTTGAGAATACTTGAAATGAGTAGTATCATTGATGTTCTTGAGTTCCAATTATTCAGTTCTATCTATTGTTATTGAAAACTTTTCATTGACTCGTTTACATCCATAATTTGGCATGAACCATATTTTAAGATGTCTTTTACAAGTATTTTAATTTTTTTAAGACATAAATTTCAAGTTGATTAAAGAATAAAGAGTAAATATTGAAGTTCATTTCTTCAAAAGGGTATATTGGGTATTATTGAAGAGTTTAAAAATGTTTTAACATTTCAGCAAGAAAGGAAACATTGATTCCAGGAGAGCTTTAAGTTTTGTTTTTAGTAATTATCTCAAACAAAATAAAAAACTTGTTTTAAAACATATCAGCTAATTATATTTTTGGAGTAGTATTAAGCACTGATATCGGATGCGAGTTCATATTAACTCAAGTCAAGATAAACCATATGGCCATCATGTATAGTAAAGGATCATACTTTTTAGATGAGTCTTTAAGTTTGTTATTTAGCATAGACTAGTGTATCCACTTAGTTAAGGTGTTCAATATGACGTCAAAGTATATGACAATTGTGACAACGTGGGTAAGACAATGTATCATCACTTAGCCTCATAGTTGTGGTTTCCAGTTAGAGAAAGTTTTCATGCACTAAGCCTACACCCCAAATGTTGTTGGCACTCGAAGGACCTTGCTGATCTCAAGTGTACGCATGTCCTAGGTTACTGAACTCACCGAAAGAGTCTAGTCATTATAACAATGATCAAATACACTTACTCAAATAACATAATAATAAAACTTGGAATGTTGTTAGAATCAATATTAAACTTACAAAAAATTGGCAACACATGTATTTAACATACAAAGCCTCAAGTACAAAAAGTTATGTTGTTACAAGACCCCCAATCATCATAATACTGAAATATTAAAAGAAAAATAAACGGAGTCCTCTTAAAAGCACACTAATAGACTTTGAGTTCTCAAGGAGGATCAATATATCCTGGTTACCTGCATCTGCATCATAACATGAATCAAGCCAACTTGCTTTTTTACATTTAATTTACGAGTATGCGAGCTTGAATGATAAAAAATATAGGCTTGAGAGAGGTTCAGAAATAAACACTTAACTGGATCTTGTCAACTCATTAATATTTAACTAAACTCGTTTCATTATAAAGCAGTTTAAAGAAGATGTAATATAAGGAAAAGCATGTTTAGAGACATAATGCCATCTCTGTGTGTATAAAATAATACAACATAACTCTGAATGTATGTAATAATAGAATAACTACTGTATATCACAATACACTAACTTCTAAGGGAGATTCTCCAACTCAAAACCATCTATCAGCCTAGGTGATGGATTAAATCTTTACCTTAAGTTTCTTGGGATAATTATACACCTTGTCATTGATTCTCGAACTCACAACCATCACTATGAGCCTAGGTGATGGTACCAATCTTTTACCTTACATTTCTAGGGACCATTATATACCTTGTCATTGGTATAGAACCTTAAATCACTAAGTGGATCCACTAGTCTATGCTATAAAACACTAATGAATCATATAGAAAGTATGGTCTTTTCTCCTCCAATGATGGCTACATGGTTTATGGGGGATTTAGTTAATATGGACTTGCATCCCCATATCGGTGCTCAATACTACTCCAAAAATATACTTAACTCATATATGATCAAAACAACTTCTTCTGTTGTTTGAGGTAATTTCTCAAACATAGCTTAAAAGCTCTCTTTGAAATCATAGTTTCCTATTTTATAAAAAAGTAGCTAAATTATTATCCCTAGATCTAAGCAGCATCTCTGTCTTCGAAGAGGATTTGGACAATCCCTTAGCATTCTTCATAACATATGATAGGTCAAAATGCATATTAATTTTGAAAAAAATTACTTTGTGAGGTATACATAGACCTCTTACATATTATATATGAATTTTACATAGAATCCTCGCTTCGTAAAGCATATATAGGCTTATTGTTTAGCATAAAAATACAATAAGAGTCTAACCTATTGTCTCACATATAAACCATCTAGAGAGTATTACAAAGTTGGACATAATCTATTCACAAGTACAATATGCAATTATTAGCTTACAACAAACGTCTCAAAGATAAAGGAATGAAATAGTGTCTTTATACATAATAATACTGCTAAGGTAGAACGAATGACACCATCTTCGAACTTTAAGGACTCACGAACAACTTGGGAGAAAAGTCAAACTCTTCCTGCAAAGTCGCCTAGAATATAAAGACCCTCAAAAACTAATTAAGGTGTGTAGAGTGTTACATATGGTTTAAAAGGTCAATAAAATAAGTGTTTTATATATTGTATGATTTATTTGAAGTGATTTAGAGGTCAAACATACAAGAACGACCAAGACGTTTGAAAGTTGGATTCTTGACATACTACTGTGTTTTAGTGTGCCTTTCTATATTTTAAGTGTTGTTTGGTGTATAAATTTATAGGAAAGGATCTTAACATGTTAATGTATGTATTTAAGTTTGAAACTTCTGGTCACGATTCTCCAAGGACCACCCGAAGTGTCCTTGAGGAGGACCCAAAGGCTGGCAGTGGATTGCCTAGTCAATGTCCAAACGACGCCTGACCAACGACGGATCGTGCCTTCATCGAAGCCACGTCTATTGGGGGCGTTTCTCAGAACATGGAAGTTTGAGATCAGCCCTCAGGAAGGATTCTCTGTCGCAAACCTCAACTGTGCAGCATACACCGTCGTTGCGTCGACGGTCCATCTCCATGCACGTCGATGGGAACCTACAGATTTTGCCTGCACGCTGTCAATTGAAGGGGTGAATTACGGAACTTACCCCACGTCCTAATTAAACTATATGTGGTTAATTTATGTGTATTTAGGTGTTTTAAGTTAACATATAAGCATTTAACCAAAATTAGAACTTATTCTTCAAATCAAATCTTTCCATCTCAAATCAAACTCTCCCAAAACCCCCGTTGAAGGCCACAGAAAAGAAAAAGCTGTGGAGGTGTATTTTGGAAGATTTTTTCTCAGATTTTTGTGGGCTTGATAATGTATAAGGTATTATAATCCTTCATCCTTATATAACCATTCATCTAAGGAGTCCTTTCAAGGCTTTTTCAAACAATAGTTCTATGTCAAAAATATCATGTTTCAATCTTCCCATGGATTCATTGTTAAAGTGATTTCAAAAAAATTCTAATGACGATTATATGATTAATCTATTGTTTAAGAATGATTTTCAATCCAATTCAAGGAAGAACCCATGTCTCTTCATCCTCTCAATTTTTCATATGTTATGGTTCTTGTGATCTTGATTAGGTTATGATTCATTTGTTATTAGATTATTGTATATTTATTAATCCTAGTTTTATCTATATCAATTGATTATGTACTATTGAGAATTTATCACAAATGATTATTGTCTTGGAGATTTTATAAGTTGACATATTTATTCTAATTAGCTTAGAATGTTTATTGAATTGTGATGACTGGTACGGTCAACATATGGTTGGTGGTAATGTTTACATTTTTGTACATGTTTCTATGTTATTTTCATTTACATGAAGGCATTACATGCAAGATGAATTGATATGCTTATTCCATATTTAGGAAGTTGAAGGATGTAACTTTCATTGTAGTATCATGTCTAAGTGAATTGATGTTATGTGAAGTTAGATGTACAGTCTCCTACTCTAGTTGCTTGTGCTACTTGATGATGTTGTATATGTGTGGAGGATCATTCGAGGGTTAGGTGTGGCCTATTTGGGTAATGATGATTAATACTCTTGTAGAAAGAACCCTACCAATATGAATGTGTGATCAAAGTATGCTAGGTGTCATATATTCTAATGTTGAATATGATCTTGTCTACTATTATGTACTGTGAGTGTGTGTATTCTATAGTCCTTAATACTCTATATGTGTATGACTTGAGACTTGAGGAATGTTGTACATATATTGTGATCTTTTGAGAATGGTTTTCTCAAAACCATGTTATGGCTATTATGTGATAATCTTTACCAATGTAAACACACACCAACTTCATGCATGTCTATGAATAGGATAAATTCATGATGACTAAGGAGAGGATAGTTCTCCTATAAATAATTACCTATTTCCTTGCATGTAATTATATGATTAATGAAGTTATGAACATAGGTGACTAGATGTTTTTATGTGAAGGTAGATCTCACATATTTATGCACACACACTTAATTGTATGAATATGTGAAGGATATTCTCCCATAAGATCGTTTCTATGTTGAAAGGACGTTCTCATATTATAAACCTTTGATCTATATGATGTATGAAGGATCAAGATACTAAAGCCTTCGTTATAAACCAATACCCAAAAGGTTTAAAAATATTTTAAAGGGAGTTTGAGACTAGAACTAAGTGAACATGACGAATGAGAGTGGGGGCTTCACGTCTAGAAAGTCCATCTTCCCACAAGAGAACCTTCACGTTTAGCAAGTCCGGGTTCCCAACATGGACGTCGTCTCAAGATATGGACAACTCCATGTTTAGCAAGTCAAGGTTTCTTGTAGCAATCTCATTGTTTAAGAACTACGTGCCACCATAGATTATAGCTATTAGATCTATCTATATAGCTATGAAAGATTGGTTACACCTTAGGCAAGTGTTAACCCTCGCTTTTCGGTGTGGGTGGAGAACACCGAATTCTATGTAACACACTTGGTCTATGTCAGTTATGGATATGCCTCTCTAAAGTTTAAAAAAATGAACTAAACTAAGATTATAGACTCTAATCCTAACTCGTTTAGGAGGTTACTTACTATAGGTAGGACTATAGAACCTACCCATGCTATGATCTAGTGAACCCAAAGAAACGATAAAATAAGTACTTTTATAAAAGTAAGGCATATAATATGTATGGATGAATTGTATGAATGCATGTTAAGTGACTTTGCTATGTCAAGACATGAATTATCATAATGTATGTGAATTGGACTTATGGCTTCTAAATTAGTGTACTAGTATATGTGGGGGTATGGGACTCCGTGTTAACATTGAACAAGTAGGCTTGTGAAGGGGTTGTGAGGGTGGTTTACCTATGGTATGAACTAAATGCATTTATCACTAAGGTTTTAGTAAATAAATGAGTCCTTATATGATGATATGAAGTATGTGGCCTTATGTCTAGCGATAAATTACAGTGTTATGACNTTAGCGATAAATTAAAGTGTTATGACTTGTTGAGTATGATATGCCTAGTCAACGGTGATTTCTTTGTTACACTTGCTTGACGTAGTATTATGGGATGCTACCTACACATTGACTAGTGTGACTTGGGGGTTGTCTTAGGTCATGGTTCTATTTGAATCTTATGTCTATGATGTGCTTATGACCTTATGATTATATGTGTGTGCGTTTATGTAGCATATCTACGAAAGACTATTTTTGGTGAGCTCAAGGTGATACATTGTAATAATTACACTTGAGGGTTTCTTAACAAAAGAAATAAGATAAAAGAAAGGTAATGTATTGTATATATTGAATATGCCTTAATGTATGGTAAAGGTTTTTGTGTGTTTTGAGTGAAGTACATATCACATGATATATGTGAACTATACTGTTGTTATATGTGACAATGTTCATGAAGTTTAATAAAAAGACATGTCACATGATTTCCAATTAAATGTTCTCTTTAAATGCATGTTTTTGCATAGTTTCCATACTTAGTGCACTTTTGTACTAATACGATTCTTTTTCATCTTTTTACACAATGTGTAGGTGGTCATGGCTAGAGGGCTACTTCTAAGTGAAGGGCTTGGACAGATATCCCATGTTCAAGTAAAAGGGACCCTTATGATTCAAGGTTTGCCTATATAAAGTTGTTTTTTTAAGTTTATGTAATAGCTTCAACTTATATTTATGTTGATAAGGGTCGTCTCCCTATTCTATTCTGTTGATTTATGCCTTAACTTGGCAAAAAGAGAATCAGAGTCTTATTATCTACTTATTATATTTTATATATGTGATGTGATGTTCTAGCAATGAGTAAGAAAATTCCCACACCTTCCCTTACCCTATGCAGTAACCTTTAAGACATGCCCTAGTAATAGTTCACATACTTTTTATGTTCATTTACTTTTACATTAGGGAAAGAAGTGCAATAACGGACAGGAGACTATGTGAGCTACATGGAATATGGTGTCCTCCTCCCTCGCAGAAAAGAGAGGGTTAACACTTGCCTATCGTGTAACCATTCGTACATAGCTATCTAGGTTGATCCACTAAATTATAGTCCTATGAGGGAACATAGTTAAGGGTCAAAAAGATTTATACTAGAAATCTTGACTTGCTAAACATGGAGGTTTACATCTCATGAGATAACACATATCTTGGGAATCCGTACTTATTGAACATGAAGAAACCCATGTGGGAGGCTGGACAAAGTAAACGTGAGACCTCCATTTCATTTACATGCCCTTTCGGTGTTAAGCATTTATTCCCTTTAGTAATCATCATACTTATCATGTAAGATCATTGGTCTCTTCAAGAACCCTATATGAACATCTTATCATAGGTATTCAAAAGTGAGATACCGTTTCCACTTTAGAAACAACATAATTGAGTAAGCCTTTCACCTATCACTCATGAGGAACTACTTTCAATAACATAATAATCATACCATAACATACTTGCGTACTTCACAACCAATTATAATCTAAATAATTCATACTTCATAACTGAATTAAAAAATAATCAATCTTCATACATTCTTTCCTTTTCAATGCCTTCATACATTAATTAAAAAAGAATACATAACCAAAGAACAAACAAGGTAAATTAAAGAAGTAATCATACAAATTATCATTCTACATAATCATATAATACTCATCTTCCACAAGTACCATAGGTTTCTAAAATATAATGAGTTTAGGATAAAAAATGGTTATGGGGAAATCTTGAGCGATACAAACAATTTACCATCAATGCATAGTTATACAATTATAAAACCACATAATGCATCATAATTGAATAATAATCCAGTTTTGAAAAGAGAATACATTCCTCCATTAAAACCCTAGTCGTTGGGAAGTTGAAAACCGTCTTATAAAGGGACTCTTGGGGAAAGGAATCCCAAGAGTGAAATAAACCATTCCTTGAGGATTATTTTGACACAGATTTGAGATAGATTCCTTGGTGAAGTCGTCCTTTACTTGGAGATCTAGTGTTCCTTCAATGGAGGTTTGAGTATGGGGAGAGAAAAGCTAGAGAGAAATTAAAGATATGTGGGTTTGGAAAGTAATGGGGTGTTAAAGTTGGTTTACTGATTTATAGCCCTTTTATATTATTTAATTAACTTAATTAAACACCCCTTAACTAGAAACTTCACTGTTACCTCGATCCCCAACCAACAAGACCCCAACCAACGGGCCGTCGACTTGACCATAGGCCATCCTGCTGGTCCGTGGTTTGGTTTAGAAAGTGTGATTTGATACACTTTTGAAATTTTTCTAGGTAGCAACCTACGAAGCCATCGACAGAGCGTCCATCAAACGACGGCTCGTCGTTTGTCTCGTGGTCGCACACTGTCCAATTTAAAGTTTTGGGGTCTAAATGTAGGGTCCTCTCCAAGTACCCTTAGGGTTGTCCTTGGGGAGTCATACATAGACGTTTTGACGCTAAACACACTCTGAAACGTGTTAACACCTTATTTCAAATTTTCATTAAATTCTGACAATTAAAACCCCATGAAACATGCCAAGGCACACTACCTCACATTTGAAAATTCTCCGGACGTCATAGGCATTTCTTAACGTTTTGACTCTACCAATCCCTATTTAGTTTCATACACTATTTTAGGCATGGAAACACTATTTGATGTGTTAGGTCATGTACTGAGGCTGTAGACCAAGTCATATACTTTCAGAGTGTTACATTATCCCCCCCCCCTAGGAACATTTCTCCCCGAATGACACGTAAATAATTTTCTTGGGAGAGTAAAGACTCAATACTAGCAGCTCAACCAACAACATCAACAAATCATAATGATTCATAATTTATAGGATTAATATACAAGTCCATTCAATACATAGCATGGCATTACACATAGCAACTTAATTCACATTTCATCACATATGAGATCCATTCAATACATAGCATGGCATTACACATAGCAACTTAATTCACATTTCATCACATATGAGAGCTCAATACTTCATAGCTCATAATGAGGAACCACCTTCTCAATATCGACATGAGCTCAACATGAACATCAAGAGTAACCATGCAACTAATATGATCCCTAATATTTTCATAAAATACATCTTTACGCATATATATAAGTGCAAATTAAACAAGAGAGAATTTGTCATGAAAATTCATTTTAGCATAAACGTTTACAAAGATATGCACATAGTAGCAAGGCAAGTCAAAATCACATAATTTATTATTTCCATTTTAATGGAATTACTAACCTCAACTTTGGGATGAATTTTGAGGATAGAAGGACTTTATGTCGGCCTAGGCCTCCCATTTTGCTCCCTTCACTAGTTGGTTTCTCCATAGGACTTTTACGGGGGTCACCTCTTTGTTCCTCAGCATCTTTCCTTGGCAATATAGAATTTTTACAATAACCTCTTCATAGGCAAGGTTTTCATCACACACAACCCTTCAAGCGGGAAAATGTATAAAGGGTCACATATACTGTTCCTAAGCATGGAAACATAAAGTACGAGATGAACCGGGTCTAGTTCACTTGGTAACTTCAACTCATAAGCAACCTTCCTGACCTGTTTCACTATCTCATAGCGGCCCATATACTGGGGACTAAACTTCCCTTTTTCGCAAAATCTCATCACCCCTTTCATGGGTGAAATCTTCAAGTAGACTATATCCCATACTTCAAATTCAAGATCTCTTCTTCTATTGTTGGCATACGACTTTTATCGACTATATTCTATTTTCAACCTATCCGTATTCATCCAAACCTTTTCAAAGACCTCATAGATTATCTCGATACCAAGGAGTGAAGACTCTCATACCTCAAACGACCCAACAAGAGACCTAAATCTCCTACCATAGATTGTTTCAAAATGCGCAATGGAAATACTCGTATATTAACTATTATTAAAATAGAACTGTATTAAGTGTAGGTGATCGTTCCAATTTTCTTTGAAATGACTAACACAAGTTCTTAGCATATCTTTGATGGTTTTAACGAGACGCTCCGCTAGACCATCCGTCTGGAGATGAAAAGTGGTGCTAAGCTTCACTTAAGTACCCAAGCCTTTTTGAAAAGACCTCCAAAAATGCGAAGTGAATTGATCACCTCTATCTGAAATGATATACAACAGGGTACCATGAGACTTCACAATCTCATTGATATACAATTTATCATAATCCACCAAATAAGTAGAATTGACAGGTACAAAGTGAGAGCATTTTGTTAATATATCCACAATAACCCATATTGATTCATTTTGTCTACGTGTAGGAAGAAAACCCACTAAAAATTTAGTATTGATGTATTCCCACTTCCAAGTAGGAAAATTTACTAATTGAGTCAAACCACTCGGCTTTTGATGTTCGGCCTTTACATGTTGACAATTAGGGCACCTAATCATAAACTCCGCTTTGTCCTTTTTCAAACAATCTGACCAATAGACCTCTTGAGGATCACAATATAATTTGGTGTAACCCAAATGAATACAATATCGGGACTCAAGAGCTTCTTCCAAAATTTGACCCCTCAAGTTATCAACATCCAGTACACACTAGTATGTTCTAGTGTGCCTTTTTATGTTTTATGTGTTGTTTGGGGGTCTAAATTTATAGGTAAGGATCCTAACTCGTATATGGATGTATTAAGGTTAAAAACAACAACGAATGACTCCACTTTGACCACCCAAAGGGTCCATGAAGAAGACCCCAAAAGATGGAAGTGGACTGCCTTGGCAGTTTGCAATCGGCTACCAATTAGTTGACGCCTCAGACTCTGATAAACACCCCTTCGACTGAGGGAATTTCTCAAAACTTAGTAATGTGAGATCATCCCCTAAGATGGTAGCCTCAGTTCCAAATGACAGAGAAGCAGGACGTTGTGTTAGTCAAACGACGGCATATTCTTTTCCCTCCGTTGATTGCACCTGCAATCTCTCTTTAGGTGCAGACATGCTAGGGCTGAATTGGGAAATATACCCAACGTTCGAATTAAAACATGGACGGTTATTTTATGTGTCTATGTGTATTTTAAGTTCTGTTATAAGCCTAAGCTCCAATTTATAACTAACTCTTCTAAATAAAACCTTTCCCTCCCAAATATGAAAACCCAAGACCAACATCAGACACAAAGCTTTGGAGGTTGATTCTTGGAAATTTATTGAATGATTTTCATAGGACATATAATGAATAAGGTATGGTAATACTTCATTCTTAGCTAAACATTCATTTATGGAGTCCTTTCCAAGCTTTTTCAAAAATTATTCTAAGTCAAAAATCTCATTTTCAATTTAGCAACGGGTTAATTATTAAGGTGATTTCAAAAGCATTCAAATGATGCTTATATTATTAATCTATGGTTTTAACATGATTTTAAATCCAATTCCATGAATAACCCATGATTTCTTTATCCTCTAATATTATGATATGTTATGGATCTTGTGATATTAATTAGATTATAATTCATTTACTATTAGATTATTGTATAATGATTAATCCTAGTCTTATCTATATCAATTGATTATTAATTATGGAGAATTTTTCAAAGATGATTATTAGATCATATATGGTAAGTTGTTTGATTTCTTCAAATTATCTTAGAATGTACATTGAATTGTGACGATTGGTATGGTTCACTTATGGTGGTGGCATTTACATTCTTTTAAATATTATGTATTATTAACATGGAGTTGAAGGAATTGTATGCAAGATGAATAGATATGAGGATTCCATGCTTAGGATGTCTAAGGATGTAGCCTTGATTCTAGTATCATGTCTATGTGAATTGATGTTTTCTAAAGTTATGTGCACAGTCCTCCAAACTAAAAGCATGAACTAGGTGTGATTTTATATGCATATTGGATGATCATTTTAGGATTAGGTGTGGTCTATATAGATAATGATGATGAATACTCTTGTAGTATGACCTTTACCTATATGAACCTTATATGAATGTTTAACAAAATTATGATAGGAGTCTTCCATTCTAATGCAAAATATTTTAGTGTCTCCTATGATATAATGTGAGTTCCTAGCCTATAGTAATTAATACTCTATATGTATGACTTAAGACATGAAGAATGTTTTACATATGTTGTGATTTTTAGAAGGTGGATTCCTCAATGTTATGTTATAGCCATTATGTGATCATGTTAACAAACGTACACACACACACTTTGTTCATGTCTATGAATAGGATTGATCTATGATGACTAAGGAAATGATAGTTCTCCTATGCAGCATTACCTATTTCTATGCATGTAAGTATATGGTTAATGAGGTTATGAGCATGTGTGACTAGAGGTGTTATGTGAAGGTAGAATTCACATTGTATAAACACACACATGATTGTATGAATATGTCAAAGGACATTCTCACATAAAGTAGGGTCTATGATGAAAGGACATTCTCATCTTAGAATCCTTTGAGCTATATAATGTATGAAGGAGCAAGCTCTTAGAGCCTTCTTTATGAATTAATATATTAAAGGCTTAAATGTTTAATAAAGGAATTTGAGCCTAGCATTGAGTGAACATGACACTAGGGCCTGCACGTTTAGTAAGTCTGACTTCCCACAAAAAAACTTCACATTTAGCAAGTCCGGGTTCCCTACATAGATATTGTATCATAGATAGAAACCTCCACGTTTAGCAAGTCACAGTTTTTAGTAGCAAACTTCATGTCCCATAACTACGTGCCTATGTAGGTTATAACTATTGGATCCACCTATATAGCTATGCACGATTGGTTACACCTTAGGCAAGTGTTAATCCTCTCTTTTCAGTGTGGGAGGGGAACATCGTTTTCCATGTATCTCACATTGTCTGTGTCGATTTTTTCTATATCTCCCAAAGTAAGAAATCAACTAAGATTAGATTATCGACTCTAATCAGAACTCTTTGATGAGGTTACTTAGTATAGGTAGGACTATGGACCCTACCCATGCATTGCACTAGTGAACTCCAAGAAAGGGTAAGGTTAGTACTTTCATGAAAGTAAGCCTTATGTTATGTCTGTATGAATTGTATGACTGCATGTTATGTGACATTTCTATATCATGATACGAGCTATGATTATGTATGTCCATTGAACTTATGGCTTCTATATGAGTTTACTAGTATATGTGGGGTTTTGGAATCTATGTGTACAATTCACAAGTTATCTTATAGAGGGGTTATGATGGTGGTTTACGTATAGTATGAACTAAAAGAGTTATGACAAAGGTTGTAGTAAAGGAAAGACTCATTCCATGATGTAATGAAGTACGTGCCTTATATCTAGTTATAAATGATGGTGTTATGACTGGTTGAAATGATATGCCTAGTCTAGGGTGACTTCTTAGGTACACTTGGTGGAAGTAGTATTATAGGATGCCTTTTGTACATTGCACTAGTCTTACTTGGGGGTTGTCTTAAGTTTATGGTTCTTATGTGAAGCTTATGTCTATGATTTGATTATGACTTAATAATTATATGTGGTTGTATTGATGAAGAATATTTATGATAGACCATTTTAGGTAACCTCAAGGTAATACATTTTACTAAGTACACTTGAGGGTTGCTTGAGGAAGAGAGTTAAGATAAAGAGAGGTAGTGTGTTGTATGTATTGAATATGCCTCAAAATGTGATGAGTGACTTTATGCGTTATTATGAATAGTATCTATGTCTACTTATGTATGACCTAAGTTGTGGTTATTGTGGCAAAGTTCATGAAGTTTACTAAAAAGACATGATGCATGATTTCTAACTAAATGTCCTTTTTAAATTTATATTTTTGCATGATTGCCATAATTAGTACATTCTTATAGTAATACCATTCTTCTTCATCTTTATACAAAAAGTGTAGGTTGTGATGTCTCGTAAATGTCTCCTATGTGAAGTGCCTACATAAATCTCCAACGTTCAAGTAAAGGGATACTTATTATTCAACGATTTCCTATGTCAAGGAGGTTCTTTAAGTTTATGCAATAGCTAAGACTTATATATTTTGTTGTTAAGGGTTGTGTCCCTATTATATTATATTGAATTGTGTCTTAACATGGCAAACACGACTTAGAGTCTTATTATGTACTTATGATATTTTATCTATACATGAAGTGATATTCTAACATATGATGTTCTATGAAATGTTTTAAATTTTCCGTTATTTTTTTATGATGCAATGAAAGATCTCTAACGGCTTGTATTAGAAATCAGCGAGGTCAAGTATGCCATGTTATTTCTAGGGGGTGCTTCCCGGTTTTGTCATACTTCGTATTTAAGCATAAGGTCATAGAAAATGGTTTTAGGGACTAAAGTCTCATATTGACACGTCTAGTAGAGTCTTGCTCATCGTTGGTGAGTCGCGACACATGTATGAGCAAAACGCTTAAGGACGATAAAGTTTAACTTTCTTCACTAGTCTCCTTTCGTTCAATAGAATTTAGCTCTATATCATTTCCCTCTTATATTTCCTTGTATGGTGGTCTTTTAGATGTTATTGCTTTGAAAGGATGATATCTCAAGACTTGAGGCAGAAAAGGTGAATTTTCATGCTTACTTTGGTTTTGAGGCTTGATGAGTATGTGTGAAGGTGAAAATTGGTCTGTTCATGTGATCTAATTTATGGCCATATGAGAATTAAGATATTATGTTGAAAAGATATTTTATGATATGGATATGGATTGCTAAGAGTTGGATATTGTTTCCTTTGTAATGATGGGTTGTTTTATAGTTATGTATGATGATAGTGTAATGGTATGAAGTAGGCTTGAAATGTTTTGCTCAAAAGTGGTAAATAGTTAATTAATGATGTTGCCTTGTTATATAAGAAATACCCTTTAGTTTCCCTTGTTTGGACTGGAGTCTTTTGTATATACTTGCTTCTAAGGAGGGTAGATGGTGTTAAACCTATTCTAAGAGTGGGAAAAGGGAGAAAGGGTTTTATTCCATGAGTTGGAATTATGTTTTGCCATAAAGTGACTTAGAGTGTAGTACGTGTCCTCCTAACGAGAAGAAGAGAATTTATGTTGACCTACTTTGAAGTGGTTGATTGTCTTTTAAGTTTCACCTTAAGTATGGTCAATTAAGGAATTACGTAGATTCTAACAAGGCATGGTGGTTCGCAGATTCCACCAAAAAGGGTTAGAACCCTTGTAGGTTGGTTTTGACTTTCATTTACATTGATGTATTAGGGCATTGAGTTATGAATATGTTATTAGAGCTTACCCGAAGTGGGGGATAATGTGCCTAGATTGTAAGGTTATGAATGTCATAATGGTCGTATTTTGAATTCTCTTGAATTTCCCAGGATTAAGATTCACTTTGAGTGATGGTTATGGAGTGGAGTAAGTTAGCTACTCATTTGTGATACCTTGAATTCCTCACCTAATGGAGTGTTAGTGAATAACAAAGTACGGAATGGTTTCTTCATGAGAAGGAAGAGATAAGTTCCTCCTAAATGGGATTACCCTAAGTGGGGGATGATGATGTGAGTAGTAAAGTTGTAGATTATCCCTATCTTTTCATTCTATTCTTACTCAAACTTGAACCTAATGAGTTCCTTAGTAGCATGTTATGATGGGAGTTTTTCGTATGAGTATAAGTTACATTTTATCCATATGTTATGCATTCCATAAATAATATTATGTTATGGATGTTATGAAAGGTCAGTGTTGCATGAAAAAGGAATTTTGATCAAAATTGCATCTTTCTCATGTTGTTGTTCTTCTTGATATGATAAATGTGCATTTAACATTATTAGAGGGATAGATGAACATGCTTGATAACACTTTTTATATGAGGGTGTTTTGGCCCTATAATAATGTCTTGAGTTTCATCAAATAAGAAAAGACGAGTCCTTTTAAAAATATCTGAATTTTATGGCTTAGGAAGTGTTATTTAAAGCTCCCTCTTGAGAAGTGATGGTATGTCTAGGCAATATCATCAATGTGTGCTTATGAATTGTAATAATTTTCTTGAATAATGCATGTTTATCAAAATTAATGTCATTCTAGAAATTTTAATTGTATGAAATAACTTCCTATTGTTGTGATGTGTGTGGTGTGAGCTGCAATTTTGATTTCATATGGAAGAGATCATGAACATAATGTGGTTTGGAGTAAAGAAATGCTCCTCAAAATGAATTGACCCTTGTGCAATGCTTTTATGTAAATCTATGGTGCCATGTGTGTATGTTGTGACTAGGAGAAGGTACTTGATTCTTGAATAAAAGTTAAACATGGTAATGTCATATATGATATTGATGGTATTTATGTCTAGGCTATAAGTTTGTAGTTGACCTACATGATTCATGAGTTTTGTGCAACTAAGTGAATCGCTTAATTTCTGATGAGTTGAAGTGTGGATTATGCTTATGTGTGCAAGTAAAATTCATTGTAAGTCTAACCTTATGATAAAATAATAAGAATGCCTAAAAGTTTGAGAATGTAGTTCCTCCAAATGGCAATGAGTATGAAGAAGCATGTAAGCATGGAAAGAAATTGTAAGAGTAATCCATGTTTCAATTTATTGCTTTAGTTTCATGATAGTATAAAGTTGGTGTTTATTGTATGTTTTGTGCATTGAATATTATGTGATAACATGATGAATGTTTTATCATCTCTATTGTTCATTTAGTCCTTGAAAGTATTTTAAATGTTCCAAGTGTCATTCAATGATGAATATCCCCAAGGTGAGGGATATTGTCAAGACCCTAAAAATGAAAAAAGGTATATAAAGACTCTCATGTGCCTAAAAAGGTTATTATCATAATAATTAGGTGTCTATAGTGTATATAAAATATTTTGAAGTTAATTGGAGGTCAAAAGTCCAAGAACGACCAAGACGTTCGAACATTGGACTATCGACGTACTACTGTGTTCTATTGTGCCTTCGTATGTTTTATGTGTTATTTGGGGTCTAAACAGATAGGTAAGGATTCTAAATCGTATATGGACGTAGTTAGGTTTGAAACGTGCTTTCACGACTCCCCAAGGTCCATCAAATGTATTTTTTAGGAGGACCCCAAAAACTAGCAGTGGACTTCCTTTACATTGTGCATTCGATGACCGAGAAGTGGACGCCCTTTACTATGATCGATGCCCTGTTTTCTGGGGGCATTGCCCCACATATAGATGTGTCAGATCAGCCCCCAAAATGGGAAGACTCATTCCCAAACGACAGAGAAGCAGGACGGTGCATCAGTCAAACGATGGTTGTTCTGCCCTCCATAGATTCCACCTGCAATCTATCTTGAGGAGCTATCATGCTAAGGGTGAATTGGGATATTCAACCCACGTTCTAAATAAAATATGGACTGTTGTTTTATTTTTCTATGGGTATTTTTAGTACATTTATAAGCCTAAACTCAAATTTAGAACTCACTATTCCAAATCAAACCTTTCCCTTCGAAATATGAAACCCCAAAACCTCCATTAGAGACCAAGATCAAGAACAAGCTTTGGAGGGTAATTCTTGGATCTTCCTTCTGAGATTTTCGTGGGAATTCTAAGATAGGAGGTATGGTAATCCTTCATCCTTAGTCAACCATTCATCTAAAGAGTCTTTTGAAACGTTTTAAAACATGATTCTAGGTCAAAAATATCATCTTAAAATCTAGCAATGGGTTCATTGTTTAAGTTATTTCAAAATCATTATAATTGTTATTATATGATTAATATGTGGTTTTAACATAATTTAAAATACAATTCCATGAAGAACCCGTGATCTCTTTATCCTCTCAAATTATGATATGTTACGGGTCTTGCAATCTTGATTAGATTATGATTCAATTGTCATTAGATTATTGTATAATTATTATTCCTAGTCTTATCTATATCAATTTATTATGAATTATGAAGTTGAAGAATGAAGCCTTGATTCTAGTATCTTGTCTAAATGAAGTGATGTTATGTGATGTTATGTCTATAGTCCCACAAACTAGCTACATGAACTAGGCGTGTAGATGATGTTATATGTATATATGATTATTATTTTAGCGTAAAATGTGGACTATTTGGATAATAATGATGAATACTATTGTAGTATGACCACTACCTATATGCACCCTATATGAATTTGTGAGCATAGTATGCTAGGAGTCTTCTATTTAATGCTGAATATGTTCTTGTATCCTATGATGTAATTTGATTGTGTGTAGTTTAAAGTCCTTAATACTATATATGTGGATGACATGATACATAAAGATGTTGTACATACTTGAACAATGTTGTGATCTTTCGAGAATGGCTTCCTCAATATTATGCTTTAATTATTATGTGATCATGTTGACCAATGTACACAAACTTTATGCATGTCTATGAATAGGATAGAATTATGATCACTAAGGAAAGGATAGTTCTCCTATGCATCAGGATAGAATTATGATCACTAAGGAAAGGATAGTTCTCCTATGCATCATTAAATATTTCTATGCATGTGAGTATCTGGTTAATGATGTTATGAACATGTGTGACTAGAGGTGTTATGTGAAGGTAGATATCACATGGTATGCACACACACATTATTATATGAATATGTGAAAGGATATTCTCACATGAAGTAGGGTCTATGACGAAAGGAAATTCTCATCTCACAATACTTTAAGCTACATGATGTATGAAGGAGCAAGCTACTAAAACCTTCTTTATGAATTAATTATTAAATGCTTACATATGTTTAATAAGGGATTTTGAGACTAGTAGTGAGTGAACATTTCAAATGAGAGGTAGGGCTTCACGTTTAGTAAGTCCAGCTTCCCACAAGAGAACCTTCACGTTTAGCAAGTCAAGGTTCCCAATATAGATGTTTTCTAATGATATGGAAACCTCCACGTTTAGCAAGTCAATTTTTCTAGTAGAAATCTCTATGCTTCATAACTACGTTTCCCCGTAGATTATAGTTACTAGATCCACCTATATCGCTATGTACTATTGGTTACACCTTAGGCAAGTGTTAACCCTCTCTTTTTTGTGAGGGAGGATAACACCAGATTTCATGTAGCTCCCATGGTCTATGTCGGTTATGGTTACGTCTCCCTAAGTAAGAAATAAACTAGGATAAGACTATGGACTCCAATCACAACTCCTTGATGAAGTTACATAGTATAGGTAGGACTATGGACCCTACCCATGCATTGCACTAGTGAACTCTAAGAAAGGATAAGATTAGTAGTTGTATGATGGTAAGACATATGTTACATATGTATGAATGGTATGAAGGCATGTTATGTGACTGCTATGTCATGATATGAGTTATGGTTATGTATATTCATTGTACTTATGGCTTCTGATTATTTAACTCTTATATGAGGTGGTATGGGATCCATGTGTACATTGCACAAGTAAGCTTATCACGGATTATGAGGGTTGTTTACGTATGGTATTAACTAAAGGAGTTATGACGAAGGATGTAGTAAAGGAAAGAGTCCTTTCATGATGCTATAAAGTATGTGCCCTATGTCTATTTATAAAGTGTTATGAGTTGTTGAGTATGATATGCCTAGTGTAGGGTGACTTCTTAGGTATACTTGGTGGAAGTAGTATTATCGGATATTACTTGTACATTGCACTAGTATGACTTTACGGTTGTATATACGCTCAAATTTACTTCTCGAAACGAAGTACAAGCGGTCCGATCAAGTAAAGAACCCAACTAGTGAGGTTGGGATCGTTCCCACAGGAAAATGGGTCAGACTTAACTTTATTATATTATTACTTCTATTTAGTCAATTATTTCCCGAAAACAAATAACTGAAGGGGTTTTTGATTAATGAAAGCAATTAGCTAAATTAAAGTGAACAAGTGACAGGTTCAAGTATTGGAGTTTAATAAATTAATGAAAGTAACTAGGGCGTAAGTGTGCCCCACGGGCTGCTCACTCGGTAATTCTAACAATAACAACCGTTTCCTAGTATTTTGCATACAAAGTGATAACTTAGGTATCTCTAAATCCTTGGTCCGACATCTAGAGAATTTGACTGCGCGCCTTGGTCCGGCTACGTGTGTTACTTTAATAAACCTTATATTTACCTCATATCAAGCATCATATTCAATATTTGACTATGTTTTTACCTCGTACAACCGACACTAGCCTATTAGATAGTATACACAAAATCTATGTTGATAATTCTTTTCCTATTATCTAACTCTTTGGTCCGTCAAGTAGTTATAAGGAGAGTTCTAACGTTGGCCATCCGTTAAAATACTTCTAAGCGAAAGAATTATAAATACATACAAGACACTATTCTTGAATTGTTATTTTAGCTAGGTTTTACCTTGTTATTTACCCATGGTTCCACAACCCTAGTTATGGAATTTAGTTACCCATACTAATAATCACACAATTCATATTGATAATATAATAATTCATGCGTTTACATTGATGAGAATAAACAAAATCAAGAAATTTACCTGAATAAATCACAAAACACCAATAATCAATTCCGAAAAAGCAATATCAAATCTTAAAATCAAAAGTTCAATACTTATATAATAAAGCTGAAAAATATACAAAGGTCTAACCCCCAAAACAATGTTTTTAGGATTATTTATAAGAAAGAAAACCTTATAAAAGAGGGAAATCTAATTAAGGAAAAGTCTGCCCAAAACGCGTCTGAGTCGACGGCCCTTGTTATGGACCGTCGTGACTATGACGGACCGTTGTGGCTCCCGTCGTTCCATACTTACAACAAATCTCTACTACTTCCTTCACCAACTCTCTATTACCCTCGACGGACAGTATGACGGACCATTGTGAGCACGACGGTCTATCGAGGGGTTCCGTCTCACGACATTTAAATTCTTTTGAAGTTGGGTACTGGGACTACTCTCTGTTAGCATTGACGAATGTTTAGAACGGACCGTCGTGGCTATGACGGTATGTCGTGAGCTTCCATAGTCCCACACTAGGTAAGAATTCCCCAACTTCCTTCAGCAGCCATTATCTTCTCACGATGGTTGACCACTGCGGAGCATCACATTCACGATAGACCGTCGTGGGGTCTGAAGGAGGTCATTTCAGCAATTTCAGCTCAAAATCTCCGCATTCTCCATTGGATTTCCTTGAAATAAATAGAAAACTACATCAAAAATCAATATAAAAAGTCTTTAGACACACACTAACTTAAGGAAAAGACATTGAAAGTACCGTGAAACCACGGTGCATCAACACCCTTAACATAAATTCATTGTTTGTCCTCTAGAGACGCACTATGACTCACACCAAAATATTTGTACAAGAGTATTCGTATTTTAGCTTTTGCAATAATTTGGTTATCAATCATGATTATTTTCATTATGTTCATGCATGCTATCACTATTAGGCTTAAATTATGTGGATCATACCATGACACAGACTCACTACACATTGACACCTATCCTCTTCGATTTCTCACCAAGGTGCTAATCTTTCCAGAATTGCAACTAGTGTCCTCACTTCAAAATAACAACCTCATTTTTCACACAATGACTTCAGTTTGATTATAAGTATCACGCTTTAAAACTCGCTCTCAGAAAAACTTCACAACTTATTTATACATATTGACGTAGGTTGTCCTTATTTTCACCGCTTTAAGTTCGCCATAAAAACTCTTAGGATCACGATAGGACTTTCTTAGTTTATAGAATAGGCTCAGGCTCAGATAGGGTATATTTAGGTATACTTTAGTGACTTGTTTCCCTCCTTGACATATCGGCTAAGTTTCCTACCTTTTCATCATTTTATTCCTTCTTATTTTTTAATTTTCTTATATTCTTTCACCTTTCTATTTTCCTTCTTTATTCTATTGTATAATTGACCCTTTTCTTTTCTTTATTGTATTTTCATATTTTCAATTTTTTTACTTATTTTTATTAAAATTATTATTTCACATTTCTTTCAACTTTTCTTGAGTCAATTTTCTTTTGTTCTTTCTCTCTCTTTGTTCTTTCAACCCCACTTTCCAGAGGATTCCTCAAAATAGACACCATCAACTCATGGCTTTGCAATGAGTCAAAGTACAAAATACCCAAAGTAGGTTCAGGGCTACGCCAAGGTTGTTTTCTGTATTAGCCACCCTCAATTGTTGCTTTTGCATAAGTTGAGTTACACATGTCCAAGGATGGACTAGGGCCAACACATTTTTCCCAAAAAAGATAAGTTGGGGTGAAAAAGAAAGGTCTATTTAAAGATCTTATCATTTGGATCAAGAAAGAATTAATTTCATTAGGTTTTTTATTATTTAGGCTAAATATTTGCTATATTAAACAAGGGCCTGTGATCCTGTCCTAATTGTCTATTACGAATAACTTTTAGCAGGACTTACCAGGAAAGTTCTAGCTCAGTACCAATGGTGGAATATTATAATTTTCCTAACTCTCACTTGACATCTCATTAATCTACCATATTATCACACACCTAGTTCGAATCATAGATTTAGGGTCATGCCGAAGTGTATCTGTATGTCATGCTTAGAGCCACACATTATAAGTTACTATGCCTAGTCATGCGTCATTTTAACTAAATCAGGATATCATTTCTGCTTTAGCCATCATTCTTCAAATTTATACTATGTACACAAGATATAGACATGTCGGTTCAACAATAAATATAATTAGTCTCTTTGGAAAAAATAACACAGGCTAGAAAACCCCATAAAGGATCGTGAGTTTGGATACTCAGACTTCATCCTAGAACTCACTTTCCATTTACCCCACCACCAACAAAAAAATATGCAATTGTCCCCAAGGCATAAAAGAATCCAAAATAATTGAGTTGTAGGTGAAGCAAACCTGAGGCGCAAAGCACCGGCGATCAACAAGCTGGTGGATCCGGTGTACCAGAACCCACTCCCTCTATAGTATGGACACCCTCAGTAGTGTACTCAGCATCAACAAAACCCTTAGTAGTGCTCTTCTCCGCCTCGACAACTCTGGAGCTAGACAAAGCAGCAGCTAACTCAATAACGCTCAACTGATAGGTCAGCAATCGAGGATCTCCTAGTAGCCTCCAACTTTCGGCTATCCCTCTTATGTGCCATAACCTCATCCTTATTTCGACCTCTACGCCTCTTGTCATGCTCTCGTGGTGTAGGTGGTGGCTCTGTAGAAGCGGATAATAAGGCCGCCAAAATTCTATCCCCAGCGGGCTCTGCAGAAGGGGCCTCAGAATCGGGCACCCTAGCCTCTAGAATTATGTCCAGGTCCACTCTCAGACTCTCTACAGCATCCTGAAGGGTTGACACGTCTACTATAGGGGCTGGCGGGGCTAGCACACACAACTCAAAAGCGTACTGGCGCTGATGAACCTCCTTGATCTTACTCTTCGTGTGCTGGGTTATCTTCCGCTCCATTCCCTCCTCCGCCTCAGCAGTAGAACTCTGCATCCAAGGTTGAATGTGACGCAGAAGAGTGGACATTTTAGCCTCAAGTTTATGTACCCTAGCAAGTGGGACCAGAGTAGCGGAGGGAGTCGAGCGAGTGGAGCTCGGAGCAGTGATACCATCCAGGATAGACTCGACCGGGGTGGTGTAAGTAGGCTCACATCTAGCCTGGGTAGCCGCTTGGTCTTTATCTACTGTATCTGTCTGGTTCTCACCAAGCGGAGGTACCTACGGGCGGGGTCCTATGTGTGGATCCAACTCATTGGCCTCGTCCCTAATGAGGACTATATCAATATTGCCCGGTGGGGTTTTGATCTGATCTATGTGCTAAATGGGCACACATGCTAACCTGCATAAAGAAAACACCATGCACACAAATGGGTAAGTAGTAGTGACCTTGAAGTCCCTCTCGTGCATGACCACCTGAAGAAGCCAAGCGAAATCCACCTCGAACCCGGCTATCATAGCCGCCATCAGAACTTTGCGATCCCATGTTACAATATTTTCTACATAATTGGGGAAAGGCAGTGGCGGACTATCAACCACAAAAACATGGTCGTGAAGGTCAAGTTAGCCTTCTTGATGGTTCCCTTCGACTCAAGTACCCAGTCGGTAGCCTCTCCATCAACGGATAATTACCGTGCAATCCACCTCTTGGTGGTCTCTCCCAAATCTAGCTCACGCAGGAACTGTCCATCTTTAAGTAGTTTCCACCAGTAGTCGAACTCAGCGATGAGAAGAGTCTGGGTGGCATCAACATTCTTGGCGCATAGACATCGGCGGATGGCTGGCAAGGAGATGTCTACCCACTTGCCGCGGATTCGGATGTGACCTAGCGGGGCATGTTTGGCGGGGGAAACCCGCCTGTCTATCTAGGATCAAAGATTCGCCACATACAAGGATTAGAACTCTTTCATCATTTCCTAATTGTATCGGCCCATATCACGGGCCATCCATTCTAGTCATTGATTGGTGAAGAGGGCATGGATTGTCGGCATAACCCCCTTCTCAATCGGAAGATTGACGTCTGTGTACACTTGAAACTACCCCTCAACACACCACTGGTTGGGCTGGTCGGCAACTGGGGCAGGGACTCCAGTCAGTGGTGCTAGAGTGGAATCAGCACTATCGGTCTCATTAGAGTAGGCGGACTGGGATGCAGTGGCTGGAGTAGAAGCCTCCTCAGATCCGGAGACTTCTTTTGAACCCGATACTTTATCAAAACTGGAAGCATCCTTGGAGTATGTAGCTGACCTGGAAGGCGTGCCGGTTAGTATGCGCTCCTCTTAAGACTGGGAGGCAATTACTACGTCGGGCTCCACCTTCGTTGGACTGACTCTAGTGGTGCATGCAACTCGTGCGGTAGTGACCGTGCCTGGGGGCACGTATTCGGGGTCACGCTCATCTTTAGAGTGAACGACAAATCAGGCTGATGAGGCGATAGATTTGGAATGCCCACGTGAGTATACTCGATATGTTTTTGTTCCATGAGTGTTAGTACCTACATATAGCAACAATTGGTACCATTAGAACCAAACAAGACATGCATAGAAGAAACCAACAACGGAAAACCAAAACTGAATTATCGGTGATGCAGTTGCAGTACCGCACGATGGACCCATTGACGGTCTGCCGAAAGTGTGACGGACTGTCATGGTGGTCCTTCGTGAAAAAATTGGATATTTTTTTGACACTTTCATGGAGAAAATCTCTGACAACCGTGATGGTTATGGAGGACGAACCGTCGTAGGCATGACAATCCGTCGTAGAGGCCCATCGAGGGACACTTAAGAAATATATTTAGACTCATAGAAAAAAAGTCTCTAACAACCGTGACGGTTGTGCAGGACGGACCATCGTGGGTATGATGGTCTGTCATATGTGTTCATAACGGACTCTTAAAATGTATTTAGAGACCCTCAAAAACAGGGTCTTTGAAAACTGGGACGGTTGTGCAGGATGGACCGTCGTGTGTATGAAGGTCCGTCATAAGTGCCCGTAAAACTGTGGGAAAATAAAAACTGGGCTATGTGTGACAGAGCCCACCATGGTCCGTGGTGGACACGACGGTCCGTCATTGGGGTCTCTTTTTTTCCTACAGTGAAAGAATTGGGAACGCATAACTCGTCCCTTAAATTTGCTTATACAAACTAAACTTATCACCCCACAATTCCTAACCAATTACCTATCATTCTAGCTTTCCTATGGCAATAATTTCTTGACTTTTATCATGCAATTTCGGAGAACTATCAACCTAGGTTAGAAACAAATATCATAAAAAGATACCTCCCATTAGATTTTGTTATCACAACAACCACATTCTTTTGAAAATAATAATGGTCTTAAGTCACTTAGGATTGTCAGGGTGAGGTTTTAGCATGCACTAGGCGTTAAATATCAAACACGCACACATTCAGAAACATGTATTTTTTAGCATGGAAAAAAAAGAACAAAATGTAGATGAGTGATAGAGAAGAAGCACATACTTTATACTGAAGTCAATGAAGGAGAAATGCAACACCACAAAGCGATGAGTATCTCACTAAACCAAGACTCCGACAGGCATAGAACAGGAAAATACTTTGGGAGTAAGGAGAAGAAGGGTTTTGGGGAATGTGGGTAAAGGAAGGAAATCAGAAGATTAGAGAAAAAAGAGTGTTTAGAGAGAAGAGGAGAGAGAAAATGGAGGAAATAAGGGAAAGAAACGGTTTGAATTAAGTGGTCAGAAGTTAAAATGTCTTAAAACTTTTAATATTCGCCGGTCGGGTCAGGTCGGGTCACCGGGTTTTGACGCAACGAGTCCCGTCGTGGGAGTCCGTCATGCGTTCCCTAACTTAAAAAATTTTGAGAAACATACCTATGCACGATGTATTCTTGCGATGGCCCATTGCAAGCGTGACGGTCCGTCGATGGGCCCGTCAAAGGGTTCTGCAGACTAATTTTTTGCAAATTTTCTGGTGATGTGATACCTGCAAATTTACACACATTTACCTATTCTTTTTGTATTTTCTGGACTTTTTTTTGGACATGAACCCTTAACAATGCTCTAGCCAACACTTCTAGGAAAAAGAAAACAAATAATTAGACGGGACGTTTAAAGAAATAAAAGAAAAGAAACATGCAACTATAAATAGAAAATTACGAAAAACCTATAGTTGGCTAGAGGATACATATTGGGTTGCCTCTCAACCAGCACTTTGTTTATTGTCGCGGCACAACATAGGACACTTGATTACTAAGATTTAATCAAGATGGTATGACTCGATCACTTAATTCACTACTTCAGCGTGCCCTGGATAGATTTTGATTCGGTGTCCATTCACCTTAAACCGCACACCCTCTTTGTTCTCCAACTCAATCATTCCGTGAGGGAATAGTTTGGTGATCCAGTATGGACCAGTCCATATGGACTTCAGTTTACCAGGAAACAAACGCAACCTGGAATTGAATAAAAGCACCAAATCCCCAACCATAAAATCGCGTTTCTCAATCTTTTGGTCATCGTACTTCTTTATCTTTTCTTTGTAGAGGGCTGAACTTTCATAAGATTTTCGGCGAAATTCATTAAGCTCGTTCAACCCGTTTAACCTCTGTTCAACAGCTTCATTCCAATCCATTTTAAACTTTTTCATTTCCCACAAGGCATTATGCTCTAATTTAATCGGTAAGTGACAAGACTTCCTATATACAAGTTGGTATGGGGACATACCTATGGCAGTCTTGTATGTTGTCCGGTAGGCCCAAATGTCATCATCAAGCCTCCTTGACCAATAACCGTTTTTGACAAAATCTACTTAATCTCCCTATTTGACAACTCAACTTGCCCACTAGTTTGAGCATTGTATGGAGTGGCCACATTATGGCAAACCCCATATTTATCCAATAATCCCTTATACAATTTGTTGCAAAAGTGGGATCCCCTATTACTAATAGTAGCCCTTGAGGTGCCAAATCGGGAAAATATATTCTTTTTCAAGAACGTGGTGACACTCTTCTCTTCATTATTCGCGTGTGCAATAGATTCCACCCATTTAGACACATAATCGACCGCTACTAGAATGTACTTCATCTCATGAGAACTCATAAAAGGGCCCATAAAATAATTATCCCACACATCAAATAGTTCAATAACAAGAATGGGATTTAAAGGGAGCGCTTGCCGTCACGATATGCCACCATCTCTTTGGCGTCTATCACATTCCTTAACGAATTCATGAGCATCTTGGTGGATAGTTGGCAAATAGTAGCCACATTGCAAGATCTTGTGAGCGGTTCAGATACCACTATGACGTCCATCTCCAGGTGAAGAATGGCATGCCTCCAAAAAACTCAACATCTTAACTTCTGGCACACAACGCCGAATAAGTCCATTGGCAGAAGTCCTATACAAGTTTGGATCATCCCAAAAGAACTTTATAATATCATACATGAACTTTTTCATTTGATGAAAGGACAAGTCCGGTGGGACGATATCACTAGCCAGATAATATGCAAAATTTGCGAACCATGGAATGAAGTCTTGAGAGGCGGCCAATACATGCTCATCGGGGAAAGTATCATCAATGTCAGTCTTATCCCCCAACTCTCTCATAGCTTCATCTTCCAAACGGGACAAGTGATCAGCAACCTGATTTTCGGTCCCTTTTCTATCAATCAGTTTAAAGTCAAATTCTTCCAATAGTAATACCCAACGAATCAACCTCGGATTCGAATCCTTCTTTTCCATCAAATATCTCAAAGCAGAATGATCAGTTTGCATTATAACCCTAGTGCCAAGAAAATAACAGAGAAATTTCTCAAAAGCAAACACTACTGCAAGGAGCTCTTGCTCAGTTACAGTGTAGTTCTTTTTGTCTTCATTTAGGGCTTTACTAGCATAGTAAATCGGTCGAAGGATTTTGTCCGTTCTTTTCCCCAATACCACACCCAGAGCAACCCCACTAGCATCACACATTACCTAAAATGGCTTGCTCAAATCCGGTTAAATAATGATAGGTACAGACACCAACTTTTCTTTCAACTCACCAAATGCCTTAAGACAGGATTCTTCAAAATAAAATTTACACTCTTTCTCAAGCAACATGCACAAAGGATGAACAAATTTTGAAAAATCCTTGGTGAACCTCTGGTAAAAAACTGTATGCCCAAGAAAGCTTCTCACACCTTTGAAAGATATAGGTGGGGGAAGTCTCTCTATTACCTCGACTTTAGCTCGATCAACGTCTATACACTTCTGTGAAATGTGCTTACCTGATACAATACCCTCTTTCACCATCAAGTAACATTTTTCCTAACTTAGTACTAGATTGCACTCTTAACACCTCTTGAAAACCTCAGACAAATGACTCACACACCGCTCAAAGGAGTCACCAACCACAAAAAATTCATCCATAAACACCTCAATAGTGTCCTCCACCATATTTGAGAATATTGACATCATATATTTCTGAAATGTGGCAGGTGAACTGCACAACCCAAACGACATTCTCTTGAATGCAAAGGTCCCATATGGACAAGTAAAGGTGGGTTTTCTCTTGATATTCCGGTGCAATAGAAATCAGATTATACCCCGAATAACCATCAAGAAAATAGTACCACCCCTTTCCGGCAAGTCTATCCAACATGTGATCAATAAAGGGCATAGGAAAGTGGTCTTTTTTGGTCCATGCATTTAACTTCCTGTAATCCGTACACACTCTTCAACTAGTCACCGGTCTCATTGGAACAAGCTCATTTCTCTCATTGGGGACCACAATCATTCCCGATTTCTTAGGTACAATCTGAACAGGGCATACCCAACTAATATCAACGATTGGATATAGCACTCCAGCATCCAACTACTTAATAATTTCCTTCTTCACTACCTCTTGCATAGGTGGATTTATACATCTCTGATGCTCAATATTTTGCTTATGATCGGGCATGAAGTAGGTTTTATGAAAACAAATACCGGGAGGGATCCCAATAATATGTGCAATAGTCCACCCAATAGCCCTTTTAAACCTTTTTAACACTTTCACAAAATTCCCAACTTGATGCACATTAAAATCTGATGCAATATAACTCGCAAAGTGTAATCTTCTCCAAGAATACATACCTCAAATGAGGTGGTAGACGCTTAGATTCAAATTTTGGATCCTCTTCAATAGACGATTTCCCGGGTGGAGATTCGTGATGTTGCATATCTAACTCTAATTTATGTGGTTTAAAACGAACATTACCTCGATCAAGTGTCGTGACCAATGACCTATACTCTTCAATGTCATCACTATCAAAATTCATGATCACTGCCGCCAATGCTTCTACACCCAGACGCTCTTCAATTTGTACCTCAGTTGACTCTTCAACTCTATAGGATGTAGCAGATAATTGGAGCTTACCACTCTGCCTCTTGGATCTACAAATATTGAAGGTCACTTCTTCATTGTTCAACTAGAATTTCATCTACCTCTTTTCCATATCAGCAATGGATCTACCCATAGTATGTAATTGCCTCCAAAGAATAATAGGCACCTCAAAATCGGCCTCACAATCAAGAATCACAAAATCGGTCAAAAATATGAAGGACTCCAGTTTTGCTAGAACATCATGGAGTATACCAATGGGCCTTTTTACCGTTCGATCGGCCATCAGTAGCCGCATCGCAGTGGGATTTGGGTCACCCAAACCCAACTTCTTGTAAATCGAGAGGGGCATGAGTTTTATGCTTGCCCCAAGATCAAATAATGCTTCCGCAAAATGTAATAACCCGATTGTACAAGAAATAGTGAAAGCACCCGGATCTTCTTTCTTTTGCACTAGAGATCTTGTTTCAATGTCACTACAGTGCTGCATTCTATCATCATCCTCAAAAGTGATTGATCTTTTCTTTATCACCAAATCTTTCATTAAATTGTAATAACTAGGCATTTGTTCATGAGCTTCTATTAAAGGGACATTGATAGGAAGTTGTTTCTACAACATTATAAAATGCCGGTATTTACCATCCTCAATCTTTTTTACTAAACTTTTTGGGAAAGGAGGTGGTGGTGTAGGCATGGGGGTCACCTTTTGGGGCACCTCAATCTCCACCACTGTAACATCATCTCTTATCACCTTTTCTACACCAGACGACATAGGTGGATCATGATTTGCTTACCACCCCGAGTAGTGATTGTCATATAATGCCCATCTTTTTTAGATTTTGGAGACTGTTGCTAGGAAGAGTGCCCGATTTCCGTGTGTTCACAGTTGCAGACAATTGGGCCATCTACAACTCAAGATGCTTAATTGAGATTGCATGTGTATCAACTTTCTGCCCAATACCTTCTAAGTCATTCCTTAACTCTTTAGTGTGCTCATCACTAGCATCGAACCTCCTCATCATTTTATGTATCATATCCTCAACTCGCGCCATACTACCTCCACCATCCCTAGGAGCAACTTCACGATTTTGAGGTGGAATATAGGGCCCACTCCTATAATTTCTGTTACCATAGTTACCCTAGTTGAATTTGTTGTCGCGGTTGTAATTCCCATCTCGGACATAATGACCCTCGCAGTTATAATTTCCTTAGTTCGGACCTTGGTTTCCTTGACCTTGGAGCCAATTCTCCTGATTAAATCCTTGGGCGTTCGGTCGGAAACCCCCAGTCGGATCATTCACTGTATAGGAGTCCTCCTCACAGTAATATTCATCATTTGGCGGTGGTGTTTTAGACAAGTATTTCACCGCATTTACCTTTTCCGCACCCCCAGCAACATATTCCAACGCCAACCTAAGCTCAGTTCTCATTTGAGTCATCTCCTCACGAAGATCATCTACGATTGAGTTGTGTGCGGATTGGACTCCGAAGGTGTTTCTCCCAGTATCTAACTTCCTAGTACTCAAAAATTTATTATTTAGGGAGATTTTCTCTAAATTTTCAGCACTCTAGGCATAACGACACTCCATATAAGGATCACACGCTATTGTATCCAACATCGCTTTGTTATTATCATCTTGTCCCCGATAGAAACACTCTTTTAGAGACTCATCATCTATGCGGTGATTTGGAACACTTCACAAGAATGAAGTGAACCTATCACAAGAACTGCTAACTGACTCTCCCGTAGTTCGACAAAGTTGTTCACTCTATCTTTGTGGTTTAGTTTCTTAGACAACGGGTAGTAGCATGTTAATAAATCATCCCTCAGCTTATTCCAAGTGAATATTGAGTTATAGCGGAGCTCAGTAACTACATAGAAGCTTCTCCCATCAGTGAGAGAGGAAAAGTTTTTAGCCCGATTACATACATATTCAAATTGGGCCTCCCTACACAACTTTTGCACACTGCCCTTACCTTAGCAATGTGGGCATGTGGATCCTACGACGGTAGCTTTGAAAACAAACCTCTGGCAGTGAGCATTTGAATATGACTACTAGTTACCACAGAAGTGTGTCCATGTTGTAGAGGGGGCAAGATGAGTGGCCCATCAGAGTATGTGATATTTTCATAGCCCCTATAGTACTATTGACGTCGTGGAGTGGGAGGTTGTCTCCTTATTTCACCTTTCCCGCGAATATCAGGTAATACAGGGTCATGACTGTCGACTAGTTGTGGCATTTGTGGGTCGACCTTATCACCTTGGATGCCCAAATTCTTATTCATACTTCTTAAAGTACGCTCTAGTTAAGGTTCAGGTTCAATTACGGGTATTCCTCTACTCCGTGTGTTTGGTATGTAAGGAAGTTAAATATGTAGGAGACAAAATCAAAAAGAAAAAGCAAAATTAGGAAAATGTTGACTAAACTTCGGTAATAAGCTTAAAGTTAATCTAAAAGCAATTTTCCCCAGCAGCGGCGCCAAAATTTGATACGCTCAAATTTGGTTCTCGAAACAAAGTAAAAGAGGTCACATCAAGTAAAGAACCCAACTAATGAAGTTGGGATCATTCCCACGAGGAAAATGGTTGAGACTTAACTTTATTCTATATTTAATTTTATTTAGTCAATTATTTCTCGAAAATAAACAATCACAGGGGGTTTTGATTAATGAAAGCAATTAGCTAAATTAAAGTAAACATGTGACATGTTCATGTATTGGAGTTTAATCAAGCAATGAAAGTAACTAGGGCGTAAGTTTTCCCCACAGGCTGCTCACTCAGTAATTCTGGCTATAACAATCCTTTCGTAGTATTTTGCATGCAAATTGATAAGTTAGGTATCTCTAAATCCCTGGTTCGGCATCTAGAGAATTTCACTCCGCACCTTTATCCGGCTACGTGTGTTTCTTTACTAAACCTTATCTTTACCTCATATTAAGCATCATATTTGATATTTGACTATGTTGTTACCTCGTACCAACCGACACTATCCTATTAGATAGTATACACTAAATCTATGTTGATAATTCTTTTCCTATTATCTACCTCCTTGGTTTCGCAAGTAGAAATAAGGCGAGTTCAAACGTTGGACATCCATTAAAAAGACGTCTAAGCCAAAAAATTATCAATACATGCAAGACACTATTCTAGAATTGTTATATTAGCTAGGTTTTACCTTGTTATTTACCCATGGTCCCCACAACCCTAGTTATGGAGTTTAGTTACCCATGCTAATAATCACACAATTTATATTGATAATATAAGAATTCTTGCACTTACTTTGATGAGAATAAACAAAATCCAGAAATTTACTTGAATAAATCATAAAGCACCAATAATAGATTCCGGAAAAACAGTATCAAATCCCAAAATCAAAAGTTCAATTTTTAGACAATAAAAATGTAAAATATCCAAAGGTCTAACCCCAAAAATTAGGTATTTGGACTATTTATAAGAAACAAAACCTAATAAAAGAGGTGAATCTGTTTAAGGAAAAGTCTGCCTAATATGCGTCCGAGTCGACGACCCTTGTGACAAACCGTCGTGGCTTCCGTCGTTCCATACTTAGCACAAATCTCTGCTTCTTTCTTCATCAACTCTCTCTTACCCTCGACGAACAGGTATGATAGACCGTTGTAAGCACAATGGTCCGTCGAGGGGTTCCGTTCCACGACACGTAGAATCTTGTGAAGTTGGGTACTGGGACTACTCTCTGTTAGCATTGACGAATGTGCAGGACGGACCATCGTGGCTATGACGGTCCGTCATTGCTATGACAGTCTGTCTTGAGATTCCTTGGTACCAAACTTGGTCAAAATTCCCTAACTTCCTTCAGCAGCAATTACCTTCTCACGACGGTTGATCCCTTCGGATTTTTACAGTCACACGGACCGTCGTGGGGTCCATTGGTGGTCACTTCTGCAATTTCAGCTCAAAATGTCGGCGTTCTCCTTTGGAAAGATTTCCTGGAAATAAATAGAAAACTACGTAAAAATCAATACAAAAAGGCTTTAGGAACACACTAAACTAAAGAAAAATACATTGAAAGTACCGTGAAATCATGGTACATAAGTTGTCTTAGAGTGATGATTCTTATATGAAGCTTATGTCTATGATGTTCTTATGACTTTATTATTTTATGTGGTTGTGTTGATGAAGTATATTTATGATACACCATCTTAGGTGACCTCAACGTGATACATTGTACTAACTACACTTGAGGGTTGCTTGAGGAATGGAGTCATGATAAAAGAGAGGTAATATGTTGTTTGTATTCAATATGCCTCAAAATACATGACGCATGATATCTAACAAAATTTCCTCTTTAATTGCATGTTTTTGCATGGTTGACATACTTAGTGCATTCTTGTATTAATACCATTCTTCTTCATATTTTTACACAAAGTGTAGGTGGTGATGGCTAAAGGATGTGTCATAAATGAAGGTCTTGGATAGATCTTCAAAGTTCAAGTAAAGGGATCGTTATGATTCAAGTATTGTCTTTGGCAAAGATGTTCTTTAAGTGTATGTAATAGCTTAGACTTATACTTTATGTTATAAAGGGTGGTGTCCCTATTCTATTCTGTTGAGTTGTTTGTTAAGATGGGAAATGTGACTTAGTGTCTAATATGTCTATTTATGATATTTTATATATACATGAAGTAATATACTAGCATATGATGTACTATAAATTTTTTTTGAATATTCCGCTATTTTATGATCATGCAATGAAATATGTCTAAGGGTTTGTATGAGACCTCCGAGAGGTCAAGTACGCCTTCTTACTTCTAGGGGTTTCCCAAGTCGTGACAACAATCATGTCGTAATCCTTCAAAACTTCTAATCATCTTCATTGTTAGAGGTTCAATTTCTTTTGGGTGAACACATATTGAAGGTTTTTGTGGTTGGTAAATACATACATATGGACACTATTTAGATAATGCCTCCATATTTTCAAGGCAAACACTATGACCTCTAATTCAAGGTCTTGGGTAGTTCTTTTCATGCACCTTGAGTTGTCTAGAGGTTTAAGTTATCACCTTACCATGTTCCATAAGGACACAACCCAAACCTACTCAAGTAGTATCATAATATACCACAACCCCTTTGTTATCCTCCACTAATGTCAACACTGGAGCGGAGGTAAGCTTATCTTGGAAATATTGGAAACTTCTTTCACAGGCTTCTAACCACTCAAACTTAGGTTTCTTTTGGGGTCAAGGTTGTCAAAGGAGAAGAGATAGATGCAAACCCATCAACAAATATCCTAGAATACCCACCTAAACCCAAGAAACATAGAATATTGGTTGGATTCAAAGGTCTAGGGCAATTCTTAACTACTACTATTTTCTTTGGATCAACCTCTATACATTCACCTAAAACAATGTGACCATGGAAAGCAATCGATCTCATCAAAAATTCACACTTATTATATTTAGCAAAGAGTTTTAGTTCCATAAGGACATTAAATACTACCCCCAAACGGTTCATATGTTCATCCTCAGTCTTGGAGTGCACCAAGATATCATCAATAAAAACAGTCACAAAGGAGTCAAGGTAATCTTGGAACACCCTATTCATAAGGTCCATGAAAGCCACTAGGGCATCTGTTAGACCAAAAGGCATGACTAGGAAAACATAATGACCATACATAGTTTGGTTAGCCATATTAGGTATGTCCTCCTGTGTCACCCTAAGTTGGTGATACCCTGACCTCATGTTAATCTTCGAAAAGTAGCTTGCCCCTTGAAGTTGATCAATAAAATCATTGCTCCTAAGGAGAGGATACTTTTTCTTTATGGTAACCTTTTTTTGTTGACGATAGTCGATGCACGTCCTAAGGGACCGATCTTTTTTCTTTACAAAATATACCATAGCATCCCAAGAAGAAATACTAGGTCTTATGAAACCATTGTCAAGTAAATCTTTGAGTTGAATCTTAAATTCTTGCAACTCAGTTGGAGCCATCCGATAAGGAGGGACTGAGAAAGGTTTCGTATCTGGCAACAAATCTATGCCGAATTCTATTTCAAGTTCGGGAGGAACTCCGGGCAACTTATCAGGAAAGACATCCGGAAACTCCCTCACAACGAGTACCGACTTAGATTGAGGGACCTCAGATTCAATGCCCCTGACCCTCACAACATGTAGAGCCACCCTTTAAGATCATTTTATAAGCTTAAAGACACGAAATAATTCAACCTCTAGGGATTGAGTTACCCCCCTTCATTGTAAGACGGGTTCATTTGAGAATCGGAACTTAACTACCCTTGTTCTACAATCTATACAAGCAAAACAAGCATGCAACCAATCCATCAACAATATGACATTAAAGTCAACCATTTTAAGCTCTATCAATTCAACCAAAGTAATTCTATTTGGAAATGATATAGGACAACTCATAAAGACTCTTCTAGCCATAATGGACTCACCCATCTAGGTTCTAACCGAAAAAGGTTATATTAGAACATTGGATAACACATTAAACTTTCTCTACTAAAGGGGTTATAAATGATAAGGTAGCGCCAAGATCTAGTAAACCATAGACATTAATAGAGAACACTTGTAACATACCGGTGACGACAACGGGAGACTCCTCTTGATCACCCCTGTAGCGGAGTGCATAAAAGCGATTCTTTTTAGGTGCTTCAAGATTCTAGCCTTAGAAGAATTTTCATCTTCGGCCCTTGTCCTCTTCAATTCCATAACAACTTGCTTAAGCTTTTGCTCCTTAATTTTTTTGTCATGAAAAAAGATATGAGAGATGTCCATAATAGGAATTAACATAGACGACCTAGATTAATGAACCACAAGATCCAATACCCCCGTAATAAATTTGTTCATCTTAGCCCTAGAATCCATCACAGTAGTAAGAGCATATTTGGATAGTTGAGTGAAATTGAGGCTATACTTTTTCACACTATACCCCCTTGTCTAAGGTTGATGAATTCTTGCATTTTGTTCTCTCTTAGTTCTAAGGGAAAGAACTTATCAAATAAATTCGTCTAGAAATCCCCCCCAAGTAATCCGACATTCTCTAACAAGCCTCTCATCCTTCCATTGCCCAAACAAAACTAGAGTCACATTTCTGAGTTGGTAGGCGTCTAGCCCGCCTTTTCTTTAGAAGACACTCCCGTAGAATATAGTACCGTGAACACTACATCGATGAACCCTTCCGGGCCCTCCTCCACCTTGGATCCAAAGAAAGTAGGGGGATTCATCCTTATGAAATCCTTGATCCTTGATGTTATGGTGCTAGCATTAGGGTTAACTTGGACCCTAGTATCCCTAGCAACTTCACAAGCCAACACTTGAGTCAAGCTATGAATGGTCACAATTATTTCAAAATTAGACATAGCCCATTCTTAAATAGGAACATGAAGGTTTTGAGGAGCAATAGGGGGAACCTTCTCATTCACATTCTCCTCTTTCACCCTTCGAGAATTGTTCCTTATTGTATTCATTTCCTATAAGCACAACAAAGAGATTGAAAGAAATGACGCATAGCGTTGAGACACTAGAGGCACGACTTCAACAATACCACTAAGGTGATACTTTCCTTAGCATCACATAGCTTCTCATTCTTAATTGCATCGCGCTTCACAATCTTGAACAAGACTCTACATAACGTTGTTTAGTGAGACATCAATCCTAAAATTATTCAACCTTATTCTCTGATACTAAGTTTTTCACAACTGGGGAGCCCCCTAGACTTAATTCGGGTCTTTGTCCTCGAGGATGACTTGGACAAGCCCTTAGCATTCGTCATAACATATCATAGGTCAAAATTGCGGAAAATTAAAAACTATAATATAGTAAGGTAACATAGACCTCTCAAATATCATATATGGTGTTTGCATAGACTCCGCACTTAGTGAAGCATTCATGGGCTTCTCGTTTAGCATAAAGATACATAAGTGTCTAACATATTGTCTAACATATAAACCATTTAAAGAGTATTACAAAGTTGGGCATAATCCCATCCACAAGTACAATATGCCATTATAAGCTTACAATAGTCATCTCAAACATAAAGGAATGAAATAGTGTCTTTAGACATAAGCAATACTACTAAGGTAGACCAAATGGCACCAGCCTCGAACTTTAAGGACTAACCAACAACATGGAGGGAAAGTCCAAGCCTTCTTGTACAGTAGTCTAGAAACTCTTCAACGGTCGGAACTTACAATGTTTGGGGAAAAGGAAGGAATATGGTTTAGTAGAAACCACATATACTAAGTATGGTTCCTACGCATAAAATTATCAATGCATGAGAAAAGGCACAATTTAGTCAAAACCATGCATTATGTCAATTAACTCAACATGCGCATATATGGAACATTAAAATTCAACCCAACATGATATTAACCCAACACATAAGCAACCCAACAAATATTTGTGCAATGCCAAGAATAGAATCCCATAACCCTATCCAAAGCTAAGTATCAGATTAAGTAGCCTACGACATGCAAACAACATAACTTCATACTTTTTCATAACATATTAGAATTAATAAAATCATATATAACTTGACATATGTAACACGTAATCAAGTAAATCATAAAAGAACCGTACTAGAACCTTTCCTTAGGATCCCACATTTGGAATGAGTAAGAGAAAGTCCCATACCCTCCCTTACCATATGCATTAACCTTTAAGACAAGAGCTAATAATAGTTCACATACTTGACTTATTCATTTACTTTTACTTTTGGGAAAGAAGTGCAATATCTAACATGACACCATGTGATCTAGATGGAATCCAGTGTTCTCCTCCCTCACTGAAAAGAGAGGGTCAACACTTTCCTAAGGTGTAACCATTCGTACATAGCTATATATGTGGATCCACTAAGCAATAGTCCTATGTGGCCACATAATTAAGGGTCAAGGAGATCTCTACTAGAAACCTTGACTTTCTAAACGTGGAGGTTTCCATCTCATGAGACAACACATATTTTTGGAATCCGGACATACTGAACGTGAAGAAACCCACGTGGTAGGTCGGACTTGCTAAACGTGAGACCTCAATTGTATTTACATGCCCTTTCAATGCTAAATGTTTCTTCCCTTTAGTAATCATCGTACTCATCATACAAGATCACATTAGTCTCTTATAGAACCCTATGTGAACATCTCATTATAATAATTCATAGGTATTCATAAGAGAGAACTACCTTTTCCACTTTACAAACCACATACAAGTGAGTATATCTTTCACTTAACACTTTATTATAATCGCGAGGAACTACTTTCAATCATAAAATAATGATACAATAACATATTTGACTACTTCACAACAAATTCAATAGTCTAGGGTTAAGGATGACGAATACTTGTTATCAACATCACAACCAAACATTAGACATAGACGCATTACAATCTAAATAACTCATACTTCATAATTGAATTCAAGAAGAATCAATCTTCATACCTTCTTTCATTTTCATTGCCTTCATACTTCAACTACCAATGTATACATAAACAATGCATAAACAACGTAAATTCAAGAAGTACTACCACGGAATTATCATTCGACATAATCATATAGTCATCATCTTCCTTAATTACCATAGGATTCCAAGATTTAATGAGTTTAGGGAAGAACAAGGGTTCAAGGGGAAATTTTGAGTGATTACCAATAACTTACATTCAATACTTAGTTAAAAAATAAAAAATACCATAATTCATCATAGTTAAATAACAATTTCATTTTTAAAGGAGAACCCATGTCTAGATTGAAAAACTAGTTTTGGGAAAGTTGATAACAATCTCTGGAAGGGCCTCTCGGGAAATGAATTCCAAGGGTGAAAGAAATCATTTCTTGAGGATGATATTTCCACTAATTTGATATAAAATTACTTGTTGAATTCAGCCTTGACTTTGAGATCTAATGTTCCTTTAATGGAGGTTTGAGTTTAGGAGAAAGAAGTTAGAACAATGTGGGTTTGAGAAATAATGGGGTGTTAAGTTGGTTTAATTTTTATAATCCTTTTATTGTATTTAACTAACTTAATTAACCACCCTTATACCCTAATTAATTGATTACCTAACAAACTAATTAACTCCATAAACTAGAAACGTAACAGTGAACTCGACCCCTAACCAATAAGACCCTGACCTACGCGTCGTCGACTAGACCACGAACAGTCCTGCTTGTTAGTGGTTTGGTTCAGAGAGTAAGATTTGAGTCACTTTAAAAGGTTGATAAGTTTCAACCTACGAAACCATCGACGGAGCGTTGAGTAAACAACGGCCCGTCGCTTGGCTCATGGTTGCACACTATCCAATTGACAGTTTTGGTGTCTAAATGTAGGGGCCTCTCAAAGGACCCTTAGGATGGTCCTTGGGGAGTCGTACCCAAACATTTTTACCCTAAAAACAATCTAATACGTATTTAACACCATTTTACCAATTTTCACTAAACTCCAACTGTTAAAACCCTATGAAACATGCCAAGGCACACTAAAATTTCAAAATTCGTCGAACGGCATGGTTGTTTATTAACATTTTGAGTCCAACACTTCCTACTTAGTTTCAATACACTACTTTAGGCTTACAATCAGTGTTTTAAGTCATATTTGATGTAGTGAGTCTCTAGACCATGTCATAGACTTTTGGAGTGTTACCATTACTATGTTTGAAATCTTAGTTTCCTCTCTTGTTTGAATGTGAAAAATATTGCAAACTTTTAGGGAATACTTAGTTTCCTTTTGCCCTTTTTAAGAAATGAAAATAAATCATTACTTAACTTGAAACTGGATTCTTGACAACAAAGTTGAAACATTGTTAAAGACTCTTGAAAACCTTATAAACTTTATTTTGACTTTCCTCTTAACTTCTGGACTTGATTCTTAACTTTGAACGTAAATTTCCTTGAATTTGATTATAGATTTAAGGTTCATGATCTCATGTTTATTGAATATTTCATGATGTTTAGATGTACCTTAAAGTTTTTGAATAAACTAGGAAACATAGGTGTCATACTAAGGAACTTGTACGGAAAGATGGAGGAAGAATGGGAAGGATTGGCGTCCATGGCGCTCTCAGAGTCGCGGGCCCATCCCTCAAACACAACATGGCTGGTTGGGGTGATTTGTTTGGCGCATCACCCCAGATCCCTACGGACAGAGGTTGTTTTTGGGGCACACTCAATAGCGCGATGCCCCACCCTTTTTCGCAGGTGACTCCGACTTTTCTCTATTGTTTTTCATCTCTAAACCCTATAATCTTCCATGGTTCTTCCCCCGAACACTAATGATCGTTAGTACCCTCAACCTACCAAATATTAACTCAAAAATTCACATATTAACATGAATCAAATCATCAAGAAACTACAACAACACACCACGAAAAATTTCATGAAACTTTAAACAATGCTCTTCAACATATCCATTTCTTAATATTCAGTAACTTACATTTCAAACATTTTTCACACGTAGGTCAACTCACACAACTCTATGTGATCTCACATACCTTTTTAGGGATCACCCCCGATAAATTCCACATGCAAAAGTAGAATTTTCTTGGAAATATCTTATTTTATCCTCTTTTCTCTTTTCTCCAAGCCCTAGAGTTAATTTTAAATATTTCTAAACTAAACAAAGTCCAATTTTACCCAAATTTATCGCTAAAAATGAATTAATAAAATTAGGTATGGAAAAAAAATTGCGCTTCACAAATCCGGATTGGACATTCCTTAATCAAACAACCCAATTTTGAAAAGACATAAATATCTCATATGAACTCAGAATCATGCAAACTTGGTGTCATTGGAAAAATCATTCCAAAGGATTTACAAACATATATTGAACTACACCTAACTCATCCTGGGCTAGGATTTATGGTCGTTTGAAGTTTGCCAAAAACTAACTTTTAACTTACTTACAAAAATTTAGATTTCATATACTTTCCGAAAGTAACTATTTTTAAAACTCTGTTCTTGTTCTTCCTAGTTGCGAGATGTTGTAAGAATCCCATAATGTTATATTATATTTTATCATATATAAATTGATTGGTCATTATACTCTTCAATACACTGAGTTACTTTATTTTTTTAAAACCTTTTCATATATTGCATATGTATTGTTGTCTTATATTAAGTTTTGTATCCAGAGTGGAGTACCTAAAGTCGAGTATCATATCTTTGAGTTGAGTATCGAATCTTTTATTTAAGTATGTTATTCTCTAGTTGAGTTTAGTTTAGAAGAGGTAAGTATGTTTCTTTTTTACCAGCTCAACCGTATGTTTATGTGTTAGAAATCCCCTTACATAATCGTACATTCCACGTACTGTCAGTTGGAATGCATTCTTTCATATGCAGATACATGTATTCAGGATCATCAATAGGAACTCCATTGATAAATTTGGGAGTTTGAGTTGGCTAAGGTAAGCCTCCTCATTTCCGAAGGATTGTATTTACTTTTTAGTTTAGTCAAGATGTCGTGGGTCTTGTCCCGACTTCCATCTTTAACAGTTAGAGGCTTCATATATATAAAGTATAGTTGAGAAGTTTGTATAATTTAGTTTATTAAATATTTTACGGACTTAAGTTTCCTATTTTATCGCGAGTTGGATTCTTTATTTTATTCAGAGTTCTATTTTGAATTAAAGCTTGTCCCTACTATAGTCTACATTGTAGCCCTGATAATAGAGGAACCGTAAAAGTAACATTAGCAATGATGAACTAGGTCAACGGAGCTTTTTAGGTGTGAAATTATATTAGTCACTTTATTGTAACTTTATAATTTTCTATTATAATCAAAAATAAATTTTTAAAAAAAGAAGAAGATGATCCCTTTGAAGGTAAATTTTGCCCCACGTAAATGAGAGTTCATGAACAAGTTTAAATACACGCCTAGTCAAAAAAAAGACATGCATTTGGTAATCGTAGAAATAATATAGTTTGACACCTAAAGTTGTTCTAAATTTTTAAAAGACACTTTTTACACAATCTGCGTTATTAATATACAATACTTTTTTAACATGATTTATCAATAACTATTAACCATGTGTTATATGATGAAATAATTTGATGAAGTATCTATATGGATACTATTTTATAATGTATAAACTTTAAAGCAACAAATAAAATATCCACAAGTCACAATCATATAAAATTGCAAATTAATTTATTTTTCACTCTTGACAACACACGTTTATTTTGTTCTTGATCTTATTAAAAAAAATTGACAGTACTTATTTTGACTAAGCAATATTTGCATAATGAATCTTCCAAATTCTAGTTAGCTCAATTCGTTCCTCACTTGTTGTTTCTACGATTGCCTGGATATTAAATATAAAAAATATTTACATATTAACAAAAGTTTCTTTGCGCATGTGTGTGTGTTGTAATTTGTGTTGTATGGATGTGCATGTGCATGCGTGTGTGCATCCTGGCGCGTGCGTTAATAAAAGTAGCTTACGAAAATTCAAATTCGACGCTATAAGGAATAGGAAAGGATCCACTTTTTCACCATTCTGAGAATAGTTTGGATTATATAATATGTTGGGAACTGGTCTGAACCAAAAAAATCACATTTCAACACATAAAAAATAGAACATAGTCGAAGCACCCATATATCCACTCCCTCAGATTTTGGCACAAATGATAAAGAAAATAATTTTATATTCAATGAAAAAAAACTTATATAAAGACGTTGAATGTGGGGCTCTTTTTGTGGGGGTACAAGGTGGAGTATTTTGATATTGAGAATTTGTCTCAATGAATATTCTCTGCATTCATTTGATAAAATGAAATATATAGATAAGGTTACAAGCATTGAAATTTTTTTTAAAAAAAATTGTTAATCTCTCACATTATAAAACTTTGTTTGCTTAAATAATTACTTGCATAAACTAACTTTTAAACGAGTGTAATATAAATTAGGTTTACATGTATACTCTTCAAATTAAAGAGAATACATGTGTTAATCTTGACATTCTCCTCGTTTATAGCTTAAATGTATTTATTTAACATAAAACATAGTTTCCCAATAAAACTAATAAACTTTTTTATTGTTTTTTCAACATTCTAATTTGTTTGTATAATTATAATTTTCTTAAGTAACATTCTACCCTTGTACTACGGTCCAATTAGAGTCTGTAGTGTAGCCCGTCTAATAGATGAACTATTAAAGTAACCTTAGCAAAGATAAATTAGGATAATGGAGTTTTTTAATTGTGACTTATATTAGTAACCTGATTGTAACAGAACAACTATATTAAAAATAAAAATAATTCAATGAAAAAGATGAACCTCTGAAGGTAAATTTTTGTCCAGCGTTAATGAGAGTCTTGTTACAAGATTAAACACAGGCCTAGACATGAGAAATAACAATATGCATTAGTTATCCGTAGAATTGTACTAATTAATACCTGAAGTTCTTCTGAATTTTCGAAAAGATACTTTTTATATAATCTGTGTTATCAATATATAATTCTTTTTCGAAGTAATTTATCAATAATTATCATCCATGTGTTTATATGATAAAATAATGCAACAGAGTATAAATAGATACAATAATTTATCATGATAGAAACTTTTAGACAGGAAAAAAATTGTCCATAGTCACCGCCACATAAGATTTGTACATTAATTTATTTTTGTCTCATGATAACATATTCTTGTTTTGTGCTTGATCTTATTACAAAAATAAACTTTTATAATACTTATTTTGACCGAGCAATATTTTTCACATATATCTTCAAATTTCTGGTAGTTTTAATTCATTCCTCACTTGTTGTTTCTACGATCTCTTGGAAATTAAATATAAGAAATATGTAAATGTTACCAAAAGTGTATGTGTGAGCGTGAATGCATTTGTTGTGTGTGATTGTGTGTGCGTACGCAACCGCGCACATGCGTTCTTAAATAAAAATAGCTTTCAAAAATTTGAATTTGATGCCAAAAGGTGTAAGAAAGGATATGCTTGTTGACCAATCTCCGCATAGTTTGGATTATATAAATGTTGGAAATTGGTCTGCACCGCCAATCTCACATTTCAGCACATAAAAAAAACATAATGTAAGAACTAATATATAACATTCCTCAAATTTTGGCAAAAACTAACAAGAATATAATATTATCCAAGCACACAAAACCCTCCAACAACTAAATTAAAATTGTACGTTTTAGTAAATGTAGATTTCATCTGAAGAATAGTAGAATTGGATCTAATGATCGCGCCACATTAAACCACACATAATCGATACATGACCTCAATATGAACTATTAGATTTTCAGACAACTATAAATACACAAACATTTTGAACTGCTAAAATATTTTAAGAACTCCAAGGCACTCAAATTATATCATTCAAAATAACCCAATCTTCCCACAAAAGTGAAAACACACATGAGCATAACTAGTGAAGCATACTCACAACCATGTACAAAATTTAATAGATGGCACGTAAGAATTTATCGAATAACACTAAAGGTTTTCCTCTAAAGAGCATATACCAGCCACTTCGATTCACTTAACTCCACATACTATTCAATTTCTTCCACTGAACCCCAATACTCTTAATACTAACAACCTTCGTAACCACTCTGATCATTTATCTTACTCTCAACAAACACTTCTAAAAGAGAAACATTGCTTAGATACTTTAACAATCAAAAGTAATAAACTTTAAACTCAATTCAGGTGTAAGTGATTTCAAATCCTCAATTCCAAATACAATTGATCATTTAACACCTTGACAATATATATCACACGAATGTATACTTCAAGTGAAAAAATCTGAATTGTAAATTCAACTGTCTAACCCAATTGCCTTATCTATCAAGATTAGCTTATTCCTCGAAGATTCTTATGTATTTATGTATCTTTGATTATCGTGTTTCTTATATCCATCTATCTCAGATATATTTTGCTAACAATTCCATCGTAATAATTACAAAACTCAAGACAAACAAATCACTTATCATAACATTCTAGATAGTGTATGTGCACTCTTTTCCAATGTTTTTTTTCAATAGTATATAACCCATCCAATGGACTTGTTACATTGTTACCATAGTCACAATAAAATTGAATCTACACCCAATTATCTCAAACTCTAAGGATATCTCATTATTATTTGCAATTAATACATTATTCTTGATCGGGCCTCTCTAAAGGTTGTACTACATCCCACTTTACTTAGATCCTTAACAATCTATTTGGTGGTATCCCACCAACTCTTAAAACTTCAGATACAACCATGTTACAAACCAAATATTTGAAAACCACAATGTTAGATACTCACAATTCATTATCACTATACGAAATTCGCTTAGCCAATGTTCTTATTATATAGTTGCATTCCAAAAAAATCCATCTCATATTCTTACTATTATTACCCTTAGTCAGCCTTGACTATCACTAAGAATTCAATAATCCACATATCACCTCAAACAAATTAGGCCCATCAAATTCAAAACGACTAGCCCAATTTTTGTACATGTTTTCTTACTAATATACTACAATTACCTTCACTAGAATTATGCTCAATGGGACTTTATTTATACATAATCTTATCATTCCGGTGTCAATCAACTCCTTTATAGATTTAGATAAAATCATCAGCCCTCAAACTACCCTCCTTCTTTTTAACAAACAATAAAGGATCACCCCATGTAGAAACACTGGGACAGATGTGATCTTTATCAAGAAGCCCTTGGATTTGAACTTTATGCTCTCTCAATTCTGACATGACAGAAAAAGACTCAATAGAGGGGGCATTCGACCTCAACATCCCGAATATGATCCAATTACATTAAAGAATCCTGCCCTACCAGTTTCCTAGATCAAATGAAAATATGATCTTAGCTAGCTTAGGCTTTGATACCCTTTCCTGCTGTAACTTTCTTTACTAGGGATCTCTAGAGTTACTGACCTAGCATTACAATAAAGCCATGTTTAATAAATGGACAACATAGTCATGTCTAGATTATATACATTCAGTCATATCAGTATAAACAAATCAAGACAAGTTTTGTAACCCCAATAGAACAGACACAACATTCAAGTATGATTATGACCCACTCTTCAACTAGGTAGAAACATGGACGAGGAAGTCATGTATATCACAAACCACATCAAATCCCAAGGCAATTGAACTGACATGTACGAATGATAGAACAAATATCATACAAAACATTAACCATTTGGTCATAAACAAACACTAGTGAACACTTCATCACACCTCAAACTAAATATTTCCTGAGTTCCTATAATTTTCACAAACTTATAGCTTATATTCGATTGTTGAACACTCAATTAAACCGTAGGGGTTAGTTCTGTATGATTCAGGGTTCATAATTCTGAATGGAGAAAAAATAGGAGCAAGAGCTGAGATTTCGTTCCCTCTATCCCACTATGCTTGGAAACATCCCGCACTAGCGGTCTCATCTTGGCGGGGAAAATCCCACCCTGGCGGCAAAAACTTGAACAAAACCCTGCCAACAAATTTTCAAAGGTTCTTTTCTTTTTTAAATTCAACAATGGTTCCCAACTTTACTTAGCGATTTTAGAATAATCCTCATAGCTACGATAACCATTTGTAACGACCTGTTTAGTCGTTTTGAGCAGCAGATTTTATTTCTGGAAAATTGGCTGAGGAAACGGACCCCACGACGGAACGTCACAGGCACGACGGACCGTCGCAGGGTCTCGTTTCAGCATACTTAGAAATTCTGAAATTGGGTACTGAAAATCGACTCTCTGTAATCTGTGACGGACCTGCAGGACGTGCCGTCACATCCACGACGAGCCGTCGTAAGCTCCCGTTGCAAAACACTTCAACTCTTGAGAAATTGGTACGGGAAACGAGTCTCTGACCGTCAGGACGGAGGTGCAGGACGGACCGTCACAGGTGTGACGGGCCGTCACAGTCCACCTGGACTTTGGGGAGGTTGCGACGACCATCGTGACGGACCGTCGCAGGCACGACGGACCGTCACAGGTTGCGCAAGTCCCAGGCAGAATCGGATTTCTTCACACGTTTTAAGGGACGCATT